>NW_009599818.1:0-44028 GCF_000690535.1 Cariama cristata | reverse complement strand
GAGGTGGTGGACTCAACATCCCTGGAGGTATTCAAAGAACATTTAGATGTGGCGCTTCGAGACATGGTGTAGTGGGTTCAGTGGGCATGGTGGCATTGGGTAGACGGTTTGACTTGATGATCTTTGAGGTCTCTTCCAACCATAACGATTCTATGATTCTGTGATTCTATGAAAGGTGATGCTGGAAGCTGCTATCCGAGGAGCCTACCTGTGTCCTGGATCAGAGCCTGTGTCTGCTGGCTAATAGAAAAGGGCAGGACAAAAAGTGAACAGAAGCAGCCAACTGCCATTGGGACTGAAAGGACAGGCTGCTGTGGCATCCTGCAAGAAAAGCCACCATCGGCCAGGAGATAGATTTATAGCCAACAGCTGGTGGGATGTGACCCTGCAAGTAGCCTGCAAGCTCAAGAGAGGCCACAGATGCTTGTGAAATGTGAGAGGTAGGAAGTCTATGTTAGGATGAGACAGAAACTGGCCTCATGAATCAACCAGTCTGGACCAACCTCACTGCAAACAGCTGTGGGGGCCCAGGGCATCCTGGATGAAGGCAGAACCTCAGGCTCGTTCCTTCTTGGTCTTTCAGATTTCCTGCCTAAAACAAGATAAAATAGGCCGTGACATCCAGTCCCTGATGTGGGTGAGCAGCTACCAAGCCCAGATGTGACCAGCCCCATCCTGACACATCTGCTATGATCTATCACAGCTGATAAGGATGTCAGCAAAATTCATCCATGTGGTCCCTGTCACTCCCACGTGGATCGGGAGTGTCCTGTTGCACTGAACCCATCAGGATGTGGACAGACCAGAGCCTGTGCATCACTGGGCTAGACAGACCAGGGGCGAGTCCCTCAAAGCTGATGTGCCTCAAACCTATTATTTCTTTTGAGAACCAGTGGCACAACAGGAAAAATGGAGGATGGGACTGTTTGCTGATTCAAAGATGTCCAGTTTCTGAATTGGACAGTATCACAGGACCATGGAGGGTGCTCAGGCACAGACTTTCAGGCCCTCCAGAAGATGATCAGGGCTGCCTGGGGGTGAACAGAGTCATCCTGCACACTAAGGCTGGTCCTTGCACCTCCACTGAGAAAAGTTCTGTCCAGGTCTTGGGCTTGGGATTGGGCTTGGCCACATCACATCAGGCTGTCGTCTCTTCGGATGAAGGAGGTGGAAGGTTGGTTCTTTGGGATTCAAATGGAATTTCTGTTGGCTGTAAGAGGTGCACCAAACCCACATCTGCATCCTTGCAAAACTTCAGCCCTAAAGAGGAGGAGTCTCTTGGGTCAGTGTCTTTGGAGGATTTTGCCTCTGTCCAGGACTTTGAAGCAGATACTTTCCATGTTTGAACTCAGTCTGCAAGGAGATGTATTGGAGAAGATTCGGTATAGATCTGGTACAGAGGATATCTGGAACTCCTCAAACGTGAGGCCATAGGTGATTGTATCATCTGCAGTTCTCATGAAGCTGAGCTATGTTTTCAGGAAAAGGCTCTGTCTTTCAAAACAGTACATTCTTTTGGTGCTAACCTACCTCCCATGTTTTTGCTTTTATTGCTCTGCTGTGGAATGACCTATGCTCGGATCAGGATTTGGATGCACCCTTCAGCAACCTCCCAGGCAGTAACTGTGCCTGTCACATGGAGCATCAGAGCTCCTGCAGGAGCCCCTTTCCCAGGGAAGTATTGCAAGGGGCTCTTGTAGGTGGATGAAGGGACCTTTTGGGGGACTCGGGGCAGCCTTCAAACATCAGCGTTTGCAGGAATTTGTGATAAGAGTGAGAGGATACATTGCAGCTGACGAATACATCAGGTGCAATTTCAATGGGGCAAGGACCCTGACAATGAAATGTGTTTTTTTGAAAAAAATCGTTTTTATCATGGATTCATTGTGCTCCCTGTCTCCCAGCTGAAATCATCCCCACGCTGGGCTATGCAGAAGGCTGATAAAGAGGCAGAGAATAGGAGCTGGTTTCCTGCATTCAGCAGACAACGCCTGCGCCTCCCTCTGCCTCTTCTTTTATGTAGTTTGGAAGTGCTCTGAAACTGCTGGGCACAGACACTTCTGAAGCAGCAGCAACTTTGCACGGCGCGTTTGTTTTATGTCTGAACTGTACATACAGCAGTGAATAGAGCTCATAAAAGATGGATGTATTCTTGTTCTTTTTGCTGGTTTTGATTTATTATTTACTTCACTTTTTTCAACTCTTCCGAAGTGCTGTAAATCATCTAAATCATTTTTCTCCTCTGCTTGGCTAGTTTCGGGGAGTTGAAGCAAGATTATGGTGCCTAGCTCCTCTGCATTTCAGGGTCTGCTGTGGGTTTTTGAGGAAGAGAGAGAGAACCAGGAAATTTGAGCACTTACGTCTCCTCAAAGGGCCTTGGAAAGACTTAAAGGTCTTCTTCCATCTGCTCATTGCATTTCCAGAGGCTTTATTGTTCAGTCTTTGCTCAGATATGTGAGCACTTGCTAGCACAAGCAGTCCTGTCCATGTCTGTGGATGGTTCCCGTGAATAGACACTCGCCAATAGTGCAAGGAAGGTTTGCACAAGCTGCTCCTTGTGCACCTGGGTTGTTGTGGGTCAAGAGGGCCATTTCCCTGGGGCTTCAAAGGGAACATGGATGGGACTGTGGGTCTGGGGACTCCAGAGATGTGGTGACATTTTTAAGCCCATGGACACAGGTCCGCTGTGAAGGCTGCTGGATCTGAGAGGTGTAGATGGTTTTGCTGAGGGCTGGTGAACGTCTAGGCAGTGCAGTGAGACATGCTGTCTTGGTCTGAAGTTCAAAGCCAAGATACTCCAGCACCCAGAGCTTCTCCAGCAATGTCTCCCTGGCCTCGTTCACGCTGTGGGTGACCGAGCAGAAGCTTCAGCACCCACAAAAAAGAAGGAAAGCCTGTGTCCACAGGCAGAACAGACCTCAGAAGGCAGATTTTCAAGGGCACTTAGCACAGTATAATGCTGTTGAAGGAGCTTAGCACTTTTTACGTACCCAATCAGTCTGATGTGAACCCATGCCACACTGCTGAACTGAATTCTTCAGAAACTCAGGACAAAGAGACTTCTGTGAGACCCAAAGCCTTGCTCCTACAGCCTCTGCTTGCTCCTCTCAGCTGCTTGCCCTGCCAGCTCCTAGCAGCGTGGGCACAGGAGGTAGAGGTCCATTTGCAGTGCCTCTGAAGGAGGACTGGGGTGACTCCATTTACCCTGGATCTAAAGGGTTGGTATCTGTGATGTCCCCTGGATTCAGGAGACATCCACTGAGCAGGGAATAAATACAGGAGTTCAAACCCAGGAGAAGCACAAGACGGTCCTGTCTGTGGAAAGACAAGGAAAGGTGCAGCAGAGCCCTGGAAGCAGAGAAGGGTCCTGAAGAAGTAGTGGTTGGGGTGAAGAGGAGAGCAGCGATCCCTCCATCCCTTTCCTGCAGGGGCTGTGGGACAGGGCAGGTTCAAAGGGGTCTTCTCACCCCCACACACACTTTCAGCAAGACCCAGGCAGTGCATCCCCACAGACAAGACCACACCACGCTGCTTTGGGCTCACAGTGTTGGAGTCAGGGGCTCTTTCTCCTTCCTGTCACTTTGTGTCTTTTTCTTTTTCTTTTTTTTCCAACGGGAATTCAGCTGTAGGGGGAGAAAATGAGCAGGCTGCTAATGAAAGGGCAGCTGCTGCTCTGTGTCAGGCGTGTGAGACCCTACTGGGAGCTCAGCTGGACGCAGTGGGTGGCTGGGCACCGTTTATTTTTACATTAGAGCTATTTTCCTCTCACCCTGTCTACTCTGTGCTCTTTATTTCTGAGTCAGTTCATTCCCTGTCAGATGGACATCGACGCAGGATGTGAGCACAAACCTTCCCAGTAAAGGCTACTTTTAGTATAAAAACTGATGGTGGGGGGATGTCTTCGCTCAGCATCCGTTAGCATCAATGGCATAGTTGTCCTAGATTTATGGTGCTACCTGCCTTCGCCTAGTTCTTACCAACACTGCAGCAAGCAGAGAGATAAGTGTGCAACATAGGGCAGAAACTTACTGACTGCTGGCCTTAAAAGAGATTTTCACAAATATTCTGCTCCCTTGCTCCCCCTACCCCCAAATAAAATGTCAGAAATTGCCTGTGGGTTTAGGAAGTGACCATCTGGGTCTGGTTTCCTGGGCAGGGAGAAGGTTATCAGGGCACAGGGTACCTGGGCATCTGCAGATGGGCAGGTAGGATGTAACAAACAAAAGCTGTGCTCAAGAACATGTAGCACCAGTCACAGGTTTGATAGGGGTAGGGATGTCTGCAAATAACCTCCTTGTGAGCACTCCAAAGATTCAGCTGATGAGTCTTCCTGATCATCACATCACTGACTACACTTAAGATCATAACCCTTTTGCCTTGTGTTGGCTCTCTTTCCTGGACCTTTCGAAAAACATCATTAATATTGCCTCTGTGGTTGGTCAGAGATAGGGGTAAGCAAAGCACATCAGTCTGGTGGTCACTGGGAGTGCTGTGTCCCACTTACAAGCAATGAGACCAACCGTGTGAACTACCAGAACCTGCATTAATGGAAAGGAAAGGAAAGGAAAGGAAAAGGAAAGGAAAGGAAAGGAAAGGAAAGGAAAGGAAAGGAAAGGAAAGGAAAGGAAAGGAAAGGAAAGGAAAGGAAAGGAAAGGAAAGGAAAGGAAAGGAAAGGAAAGGAAAGGAAAGGAAAGGAAAGGAAAGGAAAGGAAAGGAAAGGAAAGGAAAGGAAAGGAAAGGAAAGGAAAGGAAAGGAAAGGAAAGGAAAGGAAAGGAAAGGAAAGGAAAGGAAAGGAAAGGAAAGGAAAGGAAAACACAGCAGAAGGGTAAATCCTGCTATCAGGGTGCTGCAGCAACACTCGTAAGCCCTGTCCCCCTCCTGCCATGGGCTGACTTTCTGCACTACTCTCACAAAAGTCTCCAAGGGAGAGGATACATTCAGAAGCATCATCCCAAGCAGCCTTTCTGCAAATCTGCCTCCACAACTTCAGCTCAGCCTTGCTTGTCCCTGCAAAGGGACTCCACAGCGCTTCGGTCCCCGAAGAGGAACCAGTCCCTGGCAGAGCCCCAGCAGAGCGTGCACTGCAATGACCACAATCTGCACCACCTCTCCCTCCCTCTGCGCCAGTGGCTGGGGGAAAGCTGCCCCTAGCCTGGGCATACTGGGCACGTCTCCTGTGTATTCATTAACAACCAGGGACACTGCAAGTCAGTTGCCTCCATTCTAGGTATAGATTACTGTATTTAATAAAAATGGGCTCACTTGGTGTTGTCTTGAAGTGTCCATGAGGTCAGGAGAGAGACACCACTGCTGGCAGTCACCACCTCTATGGTGCACTTTGTTTCTGTAGAAGGTACTGAGCCCCTTTTGGATGACAAGACATAGAAGGTACGACCGAAAATGGCCACGGCCATGGGGTTACAAAGGACTTCACAGTTATCCCCTTCCTAGAGGAGCACCTCTAGGTGCGCATGGTGTTGTGTTCCCTGTACAGCAGCTCCAGGTGATGCCATAGGTTTAACTCTTCTTGTATTTTAAAAGCTGCACTGTCTTTGTGTGGAAATGGCCCTTAAGTGGAGAGCCTAACTTCACTGAAAAAGTGACATATTTGAGGGCTGTGCAGGGCAATTAGATGTTGATGCTTCAAGAATCAAAACTGTCTTGGCAAAAAAATCTCTAAGTCATTTCTTTGTCCTGCATTTTCAATGTCCCACAGGATTTTCTCCACATCCCCTTCTGAAGCTGTGTCTCTGAGAGGTGACCCATTCCCAGCACTTGCTGGGCAGTGGGACACAGGAAGCCCAGCCCTGCCTCAAAGGTCCTCTGTGTGACCAACCCTGGGAAGGCATCCCCAGGCACACAGCCTGATGAAGGGTGCATGCCCCTAACACAGCCCAAGCTGAGGCTGTCGTACCTGGCACATGGGCTCTCCTGTGGTCCAGGACAGAGGCTATAAGAGCATGGGGAAGCTTCTTGCTCTTCCCGACTGTCCTGACTACCTGGCAAGATCTGCAGAAGGTCTTCTCGGTGCAGGTGCGATTCTGCAGAGCCAGCTGGGCTCCCGCAGGTGCCCCAGGCATCAGCAGAGCTGGACACAGTAGAAGCTTTTATTTCCATAAAAAATGGTGCTGAATTAGGAGGCAGGGAGAACCTAGCTTTGCTCCCAGACAGTGATTAATCACGGAGACATAGTGCCAGAGAAGCTGTGTATTCATCTCACCTAATTTCAGACATTTAGAAACTCAAGGTCTAAACCTAAGTTAGCCCTCTCAGATCCCTCTAGGTTGAACAGAGAGGAATGGTCACTTCCAGAAGGTAAGACCCTACAGAGCAGAGCAAAGACAGAGCCAATTAGCACTGCAAGGTTTATGAGCTTAGTGCCAGGGGTGGGAGGTGGGATGCTCGGAGGTGGAGAGTGTCACCCAGGAGGGGTGCAGATTGGCAAAAAGTGGCAGAGTGGAGATGCAGGGGGACAGAGGGTGTGAGGAGGAGGAGGAGGATGCAGTGATGAAACTGGGTGCCACGGGAAATACCTGAAGTCCTGTGGTCGTGAGAGAAGACACTCCCCGACTCATCCTGGGGGCTGTACAGGATGCTGACCTTCCTCTGACACATCTAAGCACGGTGATGCCCTGGGTCGGCCAGGAGCACGGTGCCCACGCTACTTTGCACTGAATCAGCTTGACAACAGTCAGAGGCGTAACAGACTCAAGCATCACATTTTAAATGCCCATAAATTTGGAAACAGAGCCAGAGCTCTTTAATCTTTGTTCATTTTTTCGTTCATAACAAGATAACAAAGGAAGCCAAGCGCGAGCTCGAGCCATGAATTATTTAGGGAGGGCACATCCATCTCTGGTGGTTTGGGGTTTGCTCTGCCATCCTGGGGTACACTGGGTGAGCATCAGTTGGCTGAGGGCCAGCTGGATATAAGATTTCCTCATCAGGGGTGTGATGTCCTGCAGGTACTGAGGAGGTTTATTCCAGCCCTGATGGACATGGGAAGATACAGCTAGGTCGCAGGCTCTGTCCCAAGCCTGTGGCCTCCAGGATGGCTGTGAGGTCTTATGCAGCACTAGCCCCTCTCAGCCAGTCGTCCTCTGCATGGGGCACAAAAGGCAGGGATTTTCCCTGCAGAAAAGGGTGGATATTAAACACTCCCCCCCTCCCAAAAGGATATTCAGCAAATGTTTGACTTAATGCAGAGAACAGAAAGCTCCCCCAAAGCAGGGGAAAGCCAGGAAAGCAAGAACTCATAGTAAGATACCTCTGCACGAGCTGTCCCTCGAGCACAGCTGAGACCTTGTGACATGTGGGAATGAGGGAGCTCAGCATCCCCTGCCTGGTTTTGGGGTCAGAGCCCTCTGACTGCATTGCGTCCTGGCCCGAGGCACAGCACAGCTCTGTGGAGGATGCTGTGCCAAAGCACCAGGGTGGAGGAGCTGAAGAAGGAAGATTTCCCACCCTGCTCTGGAGCCTGGTGAGAAGGATGGAGGCTCCTGAGCAGCCTGGAGCACCAATTTCACGGAAATCCATTTATCTCTGCTTCCTGCAACCCTCACGACATGAATAAATGATGATTGCAGAAGTGATGAACCTGCCCCTGTTTAGGTGTGAAATGAATGTTTACAGGCATAGAATAAATCAAGTATCCCACGGGTGAGCAACGGGATATTAAACCAAACACCTTTGTGTGCTTAGCACTTGCTGTTAGAGGCCAAGGGTTTGAAGCTTGGCCAGGTATTTCCATTAGCCCCAGTGTGACAGGCGCCGAGCACTGGGTACCAGTTCAGCAAAGGCTGGAAGATCTCGAAGGGCAGGAGGGAGCCAACAGCTCTCGAATGAGCAGCTTGCCTCCCATCTTCTTCACCTTCCCCCTCTGTTTCTCTACATACCTCTCTCTCCGCCTAACGCTACAATCTGCACAGACTCTAAGAAGTCAGGAATACAATGCAAATTCGTGAAGGATTGGCAAGAAATTGCGTGTGTGCTAGTTGCCTGTCAGCATGCAGAGTACTTCTAATCTTGTCACATAAATAATATGATTATGTAAAATATCAAACAGTTGGAATAAACTTAAAAGCCACAATGTTCTAGTCACAGACTTAATAGAGGGGGAAAAAAACAACAAAAAATAAGTAAAATCCTTTTTTATTCTGCAGCGTGGAGGGGAAATGGCTCCTCACCAAAATCAACTGGAGCCCTTCAGGGGACAAGGAGGTGGGAACTGAGTGGGGAGACAGAACTGCTCCTTGGGGTAGCTGGACACAGCCCCCAGCCTCACCTAGGCAGGACTGACGAAGAGGAGAGACAGCAGAGCTGTGGAGTCAGGAGGACTCTTCCCCAAGGTCACCGAGGACTTTGGTGACAGGCAGGACAGACCCAGTGTCCCTTGCACACTAATTTGCCTTGCCACCCCCAGAAACCCACTGCTGCCCTGCTACCAGCATGGGACATCCCTTCTAACCATGGGAATTATTCAACCGAGAGGAAAACACTGATCCAAAAGCCCCCCAAGGCAGCTGCCTGCATTGCCCTTGCCCTTGCCCCCCAGCACCCAGCCCGTGCTGGCCGCAGGACCAGGACGCGGCGCAGAGGCAGCTGGCAGGGAGGGCTGTGTGCTCCTGGAGCACAGTTCCCCTCTTGGCTCTGCATCGCTCTGCATCACTAATGCTGCCCTCCATTTGTACCGCCTGCAGTCTTTCCGGCATCGCTACAGGATGAGAGAGAAGGGAACGGTGCCCAGGGACCCGCCGAGAGGATTTTGCAACTGGCCCCCAAGATCAAGAGCAGCATGAAAAGCCACCGTTCCTTTGTTAGAGCTCGCTAAAGAGACCAGGCTGATTGAGATGGAAAACAAAATCCTCTCTTCTTCCCTGACACAGGCACGTGCACAACCCTGACCTGCAAGCTCAGATCCCTCACGTGCATCAACATGGCCTATGACCGTGACCCCCCAAATCCATCTGGGAAGCCAGAGCAGCCTTGGAAGTTCACCCGCAGTCACCCCACAGCATATAGCTGGGTCTCCATCCAGATCCACCTTTCCAGGTCATTCCCTGAGCAGACACGGTAAGCACAGCCAAGGCAGGACAGAGCCTGTCTCTTCTTGGGAAGCATCAGGCTTAGCCATGTGGATGACCTCCTTCCCTGGCCTTGCCTTTGGTGGGACCCAGAGGAGGAATTTCATGCTGTGGACCACCTTCACAAAAGGCACCAAGCAGCCATCAGCTGCATTGTCCTCACAGTGGGGCTGGGAACTTCTGCCCTGGAAGCAAAGGTCTTGTCCTGGACCAGCCACAGACTTGGCTCTGGACGGATCAAAGCAAAGTCTGGTAGGGTTTGGACTGCAGGTCCCTGCCCTTCCCACCCACCAGTGCCCACATCACTCCCCACGTCCTCCAGAGAAGGTGCTGTGATGGGATCAGATGAGACGGCAGGCCTTTGGGTCAGGAAAGACCATCCCTGCCTGCTGAAGCATCTGTGCCCAGCTGAGGTCCAGCTGCCAAGCTGTGATAGCACTCTCTGCATTCATGCTCCCTGCTGTATCTCCCATGGGTTCATCACCAAGATGGATTTGCTGCTCCCAGACCTTGACTGCATTCATGCTCCCTGCTGTATCTCCCACGGGTTCATCACCAAGACGGATTTGCTGCTCCCAGACCTTGGCAAGTTTTGGAGACCCCTTGCCTTGGGACAAGGCCCTCCCCACTTCCCAGTCAAGCTCTGCAAATTTCTCTTGGGGACACAGCATGAGCTCCATCCTCCACCCTGCTGCCTGCAGCGCCTTGCTTTCGTGCGTGCCCGGGCAGCCAGGGACACGTGGCCAAGGTTGGGGCGGTGACAAGGCCATGCCCGTGGAGCACTGCCAGTTTGCAGATGCGTGCCCTGCTCGGGGCAGTGTGTAACTTACACACTGAGCTGCCCCTTCCGCTTAGGAGAACGGCTTTGATGAGCCGAGCTGCAGGCAGGGCTCCTGCCTCGGCGTGGTTGACTACCCGAGAGGGAACGCAGGCACTTTCCCTGCCTGCTGCCTCTCTCTCCCTCCAGTTTGCCCTTTCTGGGTGGGAAGACAGTGAAGGCCACTGTACAGAGCTGCTTATTTAATGAAAGAAATAGTTTCTCTTATCTGGCCATTTTAAAAGAGAGAAGACAAATTGCTGTCTTTGGGGCATCCACAAAAGAGGGAGCGGATCCACCCCCTACCCCCCTTTAATGGATGATAAAACTTGGAAAACACACATCCCATCTCCTATGCTGAGCCAGCCTTCATACTGGGGACCAATATCTTTGTGAGTGAGACTAAGCCTAGTTTCTAAGGACTTCTCCTCCTTGGCCATCCCTATAAGGATCAACTGCCCCATTTTCTGGGCTGGAGTAGGCTGAGACTCACCAGCCCATTGCACACACTACAGAGCAGTGACCCAGCAGCAGGGGATTGCATCTCACATTCCAGTCGAGCCTCCTCGGGTCAGTAGTCTAAGAGTCTTGGCCTTGCTCCTGCATTAATTCCTGGAGGAAAAGCCCTCTCTGTTGCCAGATAACTGCACCTGATGCCCACATCTTGCCACTGTTGCTGCAGTGCCCGGGGGACTCTGACTGGGGGAGCAGCTGCCTGCTCCATGTGTACTCCTCTCCTCCCAGCTCTCCACTCCCGGTCCGCCTCCCCAGGCAAGGCAGCAATGGGGGGCACTAGGAAAAAAAAAAAGCCAAAACCCTGCCAAGACAGCAGTATGTCCTCCAACACCCCTCCTCACTCACGATATCTCTCCTCTGCCTTCACCAGTTGCCCCCCAAACCAGACCGGCAGCCCCATGGCTGGGAGCAGACTTGCTGTCCACCCCTCTCTGCGGTCACATCAATCCCAAATATCCCCTCCCAGGGCACAAAATGACTTTGAATGACAAGACTCCCTTGCACCAGGGACTCCTTGTCTCCTCCTGTCCCATCTGTCTCCCTCTTGCAGGACATTTGGGACTTCCCATATTGTTCTCCTGTGAAGTTCTACAGCCTGACCTGCTGCAAGAGAGCAGAGAGCAAACTCTCCTCCTGTCCCTGGTTTTCTGAGGTTTAAGGCAGCTGCTGGTTGTCACTGGGAAGCTGGGTTTATTTTAATTCACCTGTAATTGCATTATCTTTACCCAACTCTCTGCAGAGCATACTGCAAATATGCCTCCATCATACAGCCTCTCCCCTAATGGATTGCTCAGCAAGGCAATGCTCCAAGGCCTATCCCCTGCTCTCTCCTAAGTTAACCGCCCTTTTATTGGCTTTGTGAAAATGCTGCTCGATTCCCTCAACTCCTGGCACACAGCTTGTTCCCCACCACTGCCCTGCAGACATGTCCTTTACCCTGCCTCCATGATCGCTTGCTGGCAGATGCATGCTCCAAGCTGACCGAGCATAGGAAAGCCCAGATTAACACAGCCGGGAGCAACAGGTAATGCAGCCTCTAGAGCTTGGAGCATGGGCAGAAAGAGTTCAGATGCACAGCAAGGCTGCACACGCAATAGCAAAGGGGAGATGTATTTTCTTCTCCTACCCCAACGCAATGCTGCTGGGAACCTTCCTTCCTTCTCCCCTGATACCTTTCCACTCCTGACAGCTTTTGCTGATCTCACTTTGCAGTCAAGTGCAGTCCCAGGATGATGTTATCACAGTTCATTAGAAGCTTGGCCAAAACTTGAATTTCTTAGTTCACTATCAGTTCAAAAAATGTGTGAGAAGAGAGTATTGTAGTTGTCAGTGACAGCTCCTGGGGTTTCCAACACACACGAAGGAGAAATATAAAGTTTCACCTGATCCCACTGCATCATCCCTATATTTGAAGCTTCTTTCCAGCCTGAAACCAAGGGTTATAAATCAGAATATGTTAATGAAGCAATCTGTCACCAAGCATGGTCTCCCATGAAAAAAATGCCACCTTGCTTTTCCTCAGCACAAATACTTCACCAAAACAGGGGTGAGGCCACAAAGTTTTCCCATGGCACCAACTGCAATCTTTCACAGAAGGGAGATGAGGCTCCCGCCCAGCTTCTGGTGCTTCGCTGGCACCAGATCTGTCCCCATCCCTGCCATCAGCTCCACGGCTGCAACAGCGACCAAGGCCTCTTTCTTTTCTCTCTTTCTCAACCCACTATGGCCCATGACGGAGCTCCCTGCCTCTCCAGACATGAAACTCTTCCCCATAGATACAGGGTGAAAGGAGAAAGCCCCTAAACATCTCCTGGCTCTCTCTGTGCACAGCCAGCCCCCCTCAGCTTTGCTGAGCACCGACCCAACATCAGACTCCAGCACCTCTCCAGGCACCAAGTTATTGCTGTTATTCAAAAACAGGAATTTCTCTTTCTGAGCAGGAAAGAGCATTTTCCCAGCACTGGCTCCCCTCACACATTATGAAGAGATACAGCTCGGTAAATCTCATCTTAGCCAAGGGCATTACCCCATGCCAGTTAGCAGTAGATCAAACCCAGGTTTATTCAGCCTCCCACTAATCCCTTTGCAACAAGAACCACCTGCAGTTTGGAGCCCGGGATTTAGCGAGGAACAGCATGCAGGTGTCTCTGATTTGATCATCCCTTTGGAAACGGCTGCGCTTTGCAGCCCAAGTGAAAAGCAGCCTGGGGAGGGGGAGCAGTGACAGGGGGGCAGGTGGGAGAGAGAGAGAGAGAGAAAAAAAAAAAAAAAAAAAAAAAAATGTTTGCAGGGGCGGAGAGAGCAACAAAGTGGGGGCTGGTGGTTTCCCACTCCCACAGACACTTCTGAGAGGTCAAAAAGACATTGGAAAGAAGTGGGGGGAAAGAAAGGGAAAAATATCTTATTTTCAAGAATTCTCTGGTACTTAAAATCTTGAGACCCGCAGGGGAAGCTAATAAATTTTAAATAGTTTGGAGAGTTGAGACCAGCAGTTTAACTTTGTGCGGTTGCTGAGTTGTTTTCCAAGTGTATTTAATGAAACCCTTCATTATGTTCAGATAATTATGATCTCTGCGTTTCTGTTGCTGTTGGAGTTTACCATCTGTGCTTGCAGGTACGTGCTCCATCTCAACACAGTGGGCACCGTGAGAGATGCTCTTGCAGGGCTTTGCTGGCATCCCATGGGGCTGGGACAAATTTTCTGAGGTTGTGGATTCAGGTAGCATCCCTGGTCGGTGCCCAAACTGGGAGCTACATGCTGCACCTGCCAGCTCACTGCTGGAGATGTGGGCAGGACCATGACCAGCCCTGAGGGCTTCACATGTGCATCCCCCAAGGTCCTGCATGGGGTTTGTCTCTTGATGCTCCCCTGGGATGATGGTGAGATGAGGGGGTTTCATGCTAACAGGTCCCTTTGAGGTGATCAGGGCCCTGACGTCCCTCCTGCTCTTTACTGACCTCCAGTCTGGGTATGTGAGTTTGCCTGGGAAGAGGTTTCAGCTGCCCAGGACAAACTCTGGACTCTGAAATGATGGAGTTTGCTTTGATAACTCCAGCTCCCTGCAGCAGCAGGTATCACCATCCCTTGCCTGTGTGCTCCTTCCACCTGCCCACCCCATCCCCTCTTCCAGGGCCATCAGCCCAACATCCCTGCTCCAAGCCTTCTGCCCATCCACCCTCTTTCCTTCTCCAGGAGGGGAAGCTCCAGGTTTTCCTGCATCAGCCTGGTCCTCAGGGGCACGTGGCACTCCAAGGCGCAGGCTGGGTTTTGTGACTGAGCTTTGACAGTACCTGGGGGGACTTCATCTCCACTGCCCCATGGCCACAGAGCTGATCCACCATATGCTCCCTGCAGACATTCCTGCCCTGACCGTAGGCCCAGTGAAGCCCGTGGTTGCTCATCCCAGCTCTTCCTCCAACAGAAGGAGGGTGAGTCACCCTGCTGAGGAGCTGGAGCCGTTTGCAGAGCAGAGCTTCAGCTCCCACTGAGTCAGGTTCATCTGCCCACTAGGAACCAAGTTTGGAGGCTGCCCTGGCTCCCAGCCTGGTGGGACGGCGTTTTCCATGTGCTCACTTCCAGGGAGGGTGACACTCAAAGATGGAGCAAATGGGGCTGGGGTGATCTTCAGCTTGTGGTCCTCCGTAAACACAGCCAGACTGGTGCACAGCATCCTTCTCCCAAGTGTTCCCTTGCAGGGCAGGGCTGGTCCTACCCGAGGACCCCGTGTGAGCTAGAAGTGCGGCTCCCATCCCAGGCCAGCCTTGCCCTGTGTGTCCCAGGCCAGTGTGGGATGGGAAATACCCTTCATCCTGTGGCTGGCACACTGTGATCCACAAAGATGGCTCCACTCCAAGGGGGCTGGGACCAAGTGGTTCTCTGCCGGTCACGGTGAGCAGCCATGGCAGAAGCTTGACAGTCGTGGTCTGTTTTGTAGACACTCAAAAGAAACAGCAGTGGAAGATGGAGCCACCAGTGAGGCATGAGAAAGGGGACTGCAGCCGTGAGAGGGAGGAGGGCTGCCGGAGAATCGGGTGCTGCTCTCCCTGCCTGCCAACTGGGCGCTTTTCCCCCACTCTTAAATGTCAGCAATGATGTTTCCTGCCCAAACCAGCTCTTCCCCTTGGGGACCGGCCAGCAGGGTCTGTTTTATACCCACTCCCAACAGCTTGGGTGGCTTGGGACTGGGACTGCTGCCTGAGCCATGCCAAGTTGGCAGCATCACCAGGCTCCCCAGCCAGCTCCTCTCAGAGCCTGTACCCATGCTCAGCACTTACCCGGCTCCAGGACTCCCGCTCACCTCTCTGGGGTTTCCTTCCGTGGTGGGTTTCCACAGGCAGTTTAGGAAAGCAGCAGGTCTGGTTAGAGGGGAAAAATGAGGACCCTGTGTCTTATCCTGGAGATCACCCTCCTCCTGGGGTGGGCAGAGCAGGGTCCCTTCTGTAGAGCCTTGGGAATGTCACCCCCCCACACTCTGTGTCTTGCCGTCCAGCTGCCTCTCCTTAAATTGCTGGGGTGTCCCCAGCAAAACCCTGAAGGAAGCCAGGGATCAAGGAAAAGCCCAAAAGTTTCTGCTCCTTGCCTACAGCAACCCTCAGGGATCTGTGAATCCCTGGCCCAGGGAGCCCAGCAGCAAATCGCAGGCGCCTGAGAGCAAGTGGTGGGAATGCCTTGAGGCTGCCGGGGCAGAGCTTCTCCCCTTGGTGCCCATGCAGCTCTTGGCGTAGTAGGGCTCCTGCTATAATGCACATAATTGTCACTTTTTTCCCTCCAGCATCTGCAGGGTACAGAACTTAACAGCTCTGTCTGATTCCCTTATTTAGCTCAGAAGACATCTGCGCTGCTGCAGGGCATTCGGTGCAGCACCAGGGCACACGGGGCTGAGGCACTTCTTGCACTTGGTTTTTACAGAGCTGGGAGTGTTGCTCTGCCCTGGGATGCTGGTGTCAGAGGCGGTTCCTGGGGTACACTGGGCATACCTGGTAGGATGGAAGTTTTTGGGACAGCCCTGTTGCTGGCTGTGGGTGTAAGGCAGAGAGGACTCCTAGCAGGAAGTCTGGAAAAGGTGACTGAATGGGAGGAGGCATCATGATATGGGGATGCTGCACACTAGCAAAGGAACTGTGGATCTGTGTGCACAGGAGATTGTGCACAAGACAGAGGCCTGGGAATCAGAGGAGCTCCAGGAAGGGAAAAGAAGTGATGGTTTAGTCAACCCCCAGTCTTAGAGGGTCCCAGGAGGGAGTGGATGTATGCCAGCCCTGCCTCAGGGCAGGGACAGGTCGCATCCAGGAACAGCAGCTGGCATCATGGTGACGTGTGAGGTGTGACAGCAGGGCTTGGAGCTGGTATATCTGGAGGGCAGAGAGCACACGGGATCCTGACATCCTTGACTCTCCCTTCATGGTCCCCAAGTGTATAATATCCCTCCCCACACAGTCTCAGACCCTGTCACACTCACTATCCCTATGCTGTGTAAAGCATCCCCTCCCCTGTCAGCCTGTCCTAAGACCATCCCATCCAAACACACACATTGTACATGGATACCCACCTCAAACCCTTGAGGCACACAACTGCCCACCACCTGCCCAGTGTCCCTCCTTGAGCTGTGACTGCCTCCACAAAGCAGAGCTGTATTGCAAAAAGCGCCTCAGTGCTGGAAGGGATCGTGTCCAGCTTTGTAACCGACTGCAGCTAGAATGTAAGTTGTGACAGTTCCTGCAGGACTTGGGGACTGGTGCCGGGTCATGTCTTTATTTTTATCTTTACCTTTACCTATCTTTAGTTCAGAGATGCCCCTGCCTGGTAGCTGCTGGGGAACCAGTGAGAAGGGGGAGCACTAGGCACTGCAGATGTGGCTTCAGGCACAAGCTACCATTTTGTCTGGTTTCAACAGATTCCCATAGTCAGGATTCCCAGAAAAGATTCCCACCTCATGCTGGAGTGTCCTAGCTCGCTAAAATGTAAGAGAGGAGAAGGACTGGCAGAGAAGAAATGGAGAAAGATGTTTGTAACGTTTAACAATCCTTTAATGCTCTCTCTGGCCCCCTCCCAACACATATGGGAGCTGGATGATCCAATTAAGCCGAAACCAATTAAATCAGCATAAATCACATCCTGTAAACCAGAGGTGGGGCTCAGGCAAACACCCCTGCCACAAAGGTTGTCAGAGCTGGCCTGGGGTTGACCCTCACAGACCAACTCCTTTCCAGTTTGTAGACAGCCAGACCATGGAGGTACCATCAGGGAGGAGAAAGGGGTGGGTGGGGGCCTGTACCGGAAAGGGGGATGGCAGAAGGGGGAGGAGTAGCAGCCTGATGGGCAGAGGTGGTTTCCCCTGAGGAGCAAGGATGCCAGAGTTCAAGTCCTAGCTGGGACATCTGTCTCTCTGTGCTGGAGGTCTTCCACAGGGTCACCTTGGACCCTGGACTTGACTTGATGCTTCTTGTGCCTGTGCATCATGCCTCCCCTGAGCCAGTCCTCCTTCCCTGGGCTCAGCCCTACAGATATCCTCCTTGCTCTGGATGGACTCCAGCAGCTCTGGGGTGCCGTGCAGGCTGGACTTACCCTGGCAGGCTGCATAGCTGACTTTGCCCTTGTGCATTCATCCCACACCAGTCCTGAGCAACTGGGGTTAAGGTTGCCAACTAAGGGGACTGAAAAGTGTGTGTATGAATTCCCTTTTCCTCCCCTCCCTCCTCTTCTCATGCTCCTTGCTTTGCTCTCCCTTCAACCTATCTCCCTGTTGTCTAATAAGAGGCTTTTTCTGTTGGATGGTGGCCAGGCATCCATCCTCACCTTGGCTGGAAGAGCCTTGTCATGTCCCCTGGGGTTTTGTGTCTCCCTGGCTATCATAGCCAGGTAGCCCAGGGGCCAGCATGTCATGGGGAGCCTGCAAAGACATTAGGAGAGCAGTCACTAGTGGTTGTAGCTACCTGCGAGATCCAAATCACATCGGAGACGTCGCGATGTCAGAGCTGCAAAGCAAGGTCTGGGGCACACAAGTGGAGTGGTAACTCTTGACTTAATCCAGACAACTGTCACCGAACCACAAAGGAGCAGGGACTCTAATTAAGTCCTATAGCCCTTTGGGAAGTATCAAGCCAGAAAAACAGTTCGAAAGCTTTAGGCAGGGTGATTTTAAACAAACGAGGAAGTGCCTTAGAAACAGCTTAAGATGAAAGCTACCAAATTAAAATCCTTGCAATCAGTATGGAGGCTACTTATGCAACAACCTCCCGAGGAGGAATTGGAATCCCAGAGATAAAACTCTAAACAAATAAAGAGACAGGAGACGAAGGAAAAATAAATGAAACTTGGTCAAAAAGTGATATACAAGGGGCTGCTTGAGCTGCCTTTGAAAAAATGGAAATCTAGCGTCATGAAGGGTGCTTTTGCAAAGGGGCAAAACCAATGTCAGGTGTATAGGGGAGTGTGGGGATGCAGAGGGTGTCCAGCTCTCCGGTATGTTTGCTGCAAGCAGAGAGCTTCCCAGAGCAAACAGGAATGTGGCTGTAGGTGCTGGTCAGGTACCTCTCCGCCTGCTCAAGACCTCTGCATTTTGATGGCTCTGGTGTTAGGAGATTGGGGTGAACCCAGAGGTCTCCATTAGATACCTCGGTTTTGGGGAAAAAGCTCCCAGCAGAGCATCTCCCTATCCTTGGAGTGACAAGATATTGTCCTTTCAATTGACATTTTGGCAGGGTTGGTGGGTACGAGTGGTCACAGGTCCCATGGGTAGCCTGGGAAGTCAGGGCAGCTCCAGCTTTAAGAGAGTCCTGCAAAACTTCTTCCAAGCTTTATCTGGGGAGAGTAAACACAGCATGAAACCTGAAAGTCAAGTGCAGGTGCCTGAGACCACCTGCCAGTTTTTAACACAGCCTTTCTAGGCTGCAAGAGCTGGGAGGGAAGAGGCTGGAGAGCAGAGATGTCCAGTCACACAGGGCAGCACAGAACGGCTGCACTTGGGGGCTGAGTCCTTGCCCATGTTAACACAGGAGTGCCCTGAAGGTTTGTGTTTGCCCAGAGGGTCCTTGTCTTTATTGAGAGGAGATGGTGGGTCCCATGACAACTCAGAGTCGTAATGTGCATTTGTTGCAGACTAAGTTGGTTGCATGGGAAGTAGTGTGTATTTGTTGTATCCTCCAAGTCTGGAATGATGCTGCTTCTGAGCCCTTCAAAAGTACAGGCTGGCCAAGGGTGGGGAACTCATCACAGGGAGATGCTCAGCTGCTTGGAGTTACATGTGGGATGCCAACGGCAGCTGGGTGAGGCAGAGCCGACGACACAGACATCAGCTTTGGCTTTCGAAGGATGCAGGGGCACAGGGATGATATGAGAATTGCCCAAAGTCACAGGTGACTCCTGCAAGGTGCCTTTGACCTGCTCCTGGCTGCCCTTTTGCTGATATCAGGCTGTGCTGCCAGATGCCCTGAGCTCGCCATATGCCATACAGGGATACTCCCCAGCTACCCCCTAACCTGACAGCAGGGTGTTATGGAGCAGATGAGGGCACTGGGCACACAGCGGTGCAGGGACAGGACCTGGCATGGACATTCAACAGCTGCCACACAGGTGCTGGGCTCACATTTGGGATTAGCTTTTCTTAATAGCCCGGGCACCACCTGCATCCATGCAAGAGAGCTGCTGGAAAGCAGCTGTAGGAGGGCAGCCAGGGAATGTGCAGTCCTGGGTCTGCAACGCAGTCGGCATTGCCCATCTTGCCGACCTGGGAGCTGGGTGCGGGCAGAATGCCGTTTGCCAGCCATGCCAGCCTGTGGGCTGCGGTGGGCACGGTGCCACCTCCCCTGCCCTGCGGTGGGGAATTAAGCGGCGTGGCAGCAATGGGAGGGTGGCTGGCAGCCTGATCAGACATGACCAGCAGCCCTGGGTTACCTCCCTCCGCACCAGCAGCAGCAAGGCGGCGGTGCCTGTCCCTCCGCTCTTGCGTGGGAGATGGGCAGCGGGCAGGAGTGTTTTGGGGCAGGGAGTGCTCCTGCCTTCGCTTTTGCTTCGAATCTAACTGGAACAAGCTTAGGAAATCAGAAGGACAGGGAGGGGGGAGAGAGGGATAAAATAAGATAAATAAAAGCAAATAACAAAAAATAAACCCCAAACCCTCCGTTCTTCTTTGATTCTTCCCGTTTTTTCACGCCAAGATTACTAATTGTCTAAGCATCTCAATTTGCTGGTTTCACTTAATCACAGACACTTTGGAGATTATCAGCCTTCCCCACATGTTCAGTACCTTGTTTCCAAACTACAAGACCCACGGGGAGCAGCTAGCAAGCGCCTGCAGGAGCGACAGCAGCAAAGCACTCCCGCTCCCCGCTCCCCGCTTCCCCCCTCCGTCCCTCCGGCTGGGCTGTCAGAGTTTGATTGCCTCTGAAACTGCTGCGTATTCCCCCAAAGTTCCCAAGGACGGGGGCCATGAGGAACGGTGAGGTGGGGGCTGGGGGCACCGTTGTCAGCTCCTGGCAGCTTCCAGCCTTTGATTTGCACAAAAGAAAAGAGGGAGGTGGGGGAGGGAATGGATATGATTTATTCAGCAAGTTCCTAACCGGGTTTGGTTTTTTTTTTTCCTTCTTCTTCTTCTTCTTTTCCAGAGGCTGTGAAATAACTGAAGCCGACGGAAAGGTGAAGTGCTGGGAGAGATGAAGGAGGCGCTTTTGAAGGCATTTTCTTCCTTTTTGTCACATCTCACTGCAAAGCTTTTAATTCCTGGAGCTCAGTTCCTTCCTGGAAAGTCTGAGCTGCTGTGATGGAGGGGGGTGGGCTCCCTGCAGGCGACTGGGGTCCTGCTGGCTGGGACAGGGGCAGGCGGAGGCAGAGGAGGAAGGAGGTCCTGATACTTGGGGTGTGTTGGCTGCTTTCAGCCCCATCATCGTCTTTTGGTCCATCGTTCCCCTGTTGCCCACCCCAGAGCCCCACTCCCAGCTACAGGTGGCTGGGAGTCAGCTCTGCTCTTGGGCCCAGCACCGTTTGCCATGCCAAGACCTAGGACCTGCCCAGCGATGGACTGAGCCGAGCAAAGACAGCTCTGCTCCAGTCCCTGAAGAGGAGCATCCATCATGGCAGAGGACACAACCCTTCCTGATGCCACCAGGACAGGCAGTGGGAAGCAGGACACGTCACCAGCACTGTGGGTGCCACAAGGGAGATAGGATCCAATAGCTGGGGTGGGTCATTTTCTGCACCCTTTTACAGTTGTGATAGTCTGGGTATCAGCACATCCTTCTTGGTATTGGAATATTAGCAAGAAGAATCAAAAGGCATTTAAAATGTGAAAAAGTGTCTGAAATCAAATTTTCTTCTTTGGAGGGGAAAAATATATATATATATATTTTTTAAGGAAAAATTATGATCCGAAACTTGACTTTTCTTTGTACTCAATTTGTCTGCTTTGGCATAGCTGCACACCCTGCTAGTCCAATTGCATTTTCACTCTTAAATGATAGAAACCACAGAACAGCTCCAGGAGCAGGGATACTTGGAGGAATCAGGAGGAAATCACAGGAACAGAGATGCCAGCGCCATCTGACACAGCTTTCCCTGGGTGGAGAGGGACCTTGGAAGCTCTGCTCACCCCATCCACACCAGGGATCTCCGCTGGCTTTTCCATTCCTAGCACGGACACCTGGGGGAGGCAGCAAAAAGAGGGTCTCATTCAGCAAGACCCATGGCTGGGTTTACCAGCTGTCAGCACCCGAAAAATGTCAAATTTCCAATAATTCTGCTCTATTTAAAAACCAAAAGAGAACTGTGTTGCAAAGGTCTTATTTACGACCTATTCCCCCTTGGTCCAGCGTACAGACTCACCAGGAGCTGAGCACATCTCCTGTGGACTCAGCTTGGGTCTGCAACTCTGAAACCCCTACCCATTTCCTTGGGAGCACTTTGACACAACCCATGGCATTTTTTTAAAATAAAATCACCACAAACCATTCACCACAAATCATCTTGGCTCTTTTGGGCTGCACCAGAAAGTGACGCAGCCCTTCTGCACCACCACCAAAAACATCTGCATCACTGGGAAGATGACTGCAGTCCTGCAGGAAGAAGCTCCTTGTGCACGATTCATTGAAGGTTTGGGTTTTTTTATTTCCCATTTGCAAGTTGCTGAGAAGCTGATCCTGATTTCTGCAAATGAATTTGTTATCTGCAAGTGTTCACTGAATAGTTTATGCAAACAAATTTCAGCCCATGGGGTGTTTGCAAACTGTTCATTTCATGGTATATGATTAGTAGAAATGGTCAGAAAATGGGTGCAAAACAATTTTTACAAGCTGTCCTCAACACTCAGGCTCCTTAAGCCTACATTTCCATCACTGCCATTTATTTTTTTTTAACTGGAATTAGAAAAATATTAACCAAGACATGATTAGTCAAACTTTTCATGCTTTGTTTCTAGCTAAAAGCTCTAAGAAGAGGGCAGTGGATGCTCACAGAAAGAGCAGACCTCTCTGAAATGCATTGATAAACAGAAAGCAAACCCTGCCCAAGAACCCCCTCGAAAGATGAGTAAGCAGGAATACGGGCCTGGCTGTAGCTGACCTGAAGACAGTTTTGGAGATTAAACTCATTTTTGTGAGTGCTGCATCTGCAGATTTCAGCCAGCCCCACCAAGAGGAACTCAGTAGAGAGGCATACAGGATGAAATAAAAATGAAGGGAAAAGTAGGACTGTCCTCCTCCAAAAGAGTACAAACATCCTGCTTAGGTGCTTGTCCTAAAGAAAGATGTATGAGCCACCCTGCAGGGATCCACCACTCAAGACCTATTCTTGATGCCAGGTCTATGATGAGGATGCCTGGTCTTCAAGGCTGAGGTGGAGACCCTCTCACATTCCCAGTCCCTAGCACTGTTCCTTGCTCACCAAAGCTTTAAATGGGGCATCCCTCTGACCACTGCTTGCCTGCCATCTGCTTGACATCCCGCAGGGACCCTGTCCCTTCTCAAATCCCTGCTGTGCTCTGCTCACTAGCATAAACCATGAAATCTGTTCACTTTACCCCTCCTAGAGCTACAGCATCCATACCATGGGCAGGGTCTCCATCGCAGGTTCACCCCTCATGCTGAGAAGGACTGAGGGACATAAAGCTGGTCCCAGATGACCTGATGGTGATGACCCAGAGGTGAGACCCTGGGGGAGCTCGGTGCAGACCTGCCCAGATCCCAGACCTTGTGCCCAGGGTACGCAGGGGTCTCAGAGTGACGGAGGTGACACAGGCAGCTCAGAGCAGAGTCGGAGGCTTTCCCAGTGGGTTTAACAGCGCTAACAGAAAACGGTGCCCGGAAGATTTATTCATTTAACGCATCTGGTAATTACATTTCGGCAGGTGGTATGTGGGGCCTGGATTCGTTCCACGCACACCAGGCTCGGGAAGGCTCCAGTCCCACGTTTGATAAATCTTAGAATAGAATAAATAAATAAAATCAACAGTCCCCAGCTGCGAGTGCGGAGGAGGCATATCCTCTCTCCATGCAATGCGCTCCCCCCCTGCCTCCCCCGCTCCCCCGCACTGGGGCTGTGATTCAGCATTACACCCCTCCTCCCGTGGCGGGGATTCTCCCTGCTCTGACGGTGTACAGACACCGGCACACGCACACACACAGGCACACGCACCAGTACACGCATTTGCACAAGACAGGATGGAGAAAGGCAGCGTGGGTGGAGCGGGGGCACGCAGAGCGATACCCGGGGCCAGCTCACCACCCAGAGCCATGGGTCTGGCAGGGATGCGGACAGCAAGAGTCAGTGGGGAAAAGCCGCGAGGGGGGGGACAACCAGGGAGGGCAGAGAGAGATGGTGGAGGGAGAATCCAGAGTTTAAGGAGAGAAAGATGAGCCAGGAACTGGTGGTGAGAAAGGGGATGGCCCATGAAGCGATGACAGGCAAAAGCCAGCCAAAGGAGAACATGAGGCAGAGGATACTGGGGAAGGTGGGTGGATGATGATAACACTGGGGAAGCATGGAGGGGACATGTCCAGGAACCTGGCTTGGGGGACACCCCAGGGGCTGAGGTACAGCTGGTGCACGGGGCAGCATGGACCAAGCCACGTGGGGCACATCCCGGGAGCCCATCTGGTGTCCCCATGGTTGCATGTGGTGCTGCCATCAATGGTAGGACAGGACATGGGTGTCAGGGCCCCAGGAGGAGCTGCAGCTGAAGCCTCATCCCCTCCGTGAGGAGCAGGGGTGAGGATGAGGAAGGTTGTGCCATGGCTTCCTCTCCAAGGGATCTTAAACTTTCCAGGACCTTCCCAGCAGGGGTGGTGGTGGTGCCAGGGTGTGGGCACTTCCCTCAACCCCACCCTGGGGTCTGCATGACGGAGGATGCTGTAAGCACAGCTGGATGCTCACACCCAGCCCAGAGCACAGGGGACGTCTTGGCCCAGCATGCAAGGGCTCTACAGGGACCGGCTACTCTCAGCTTGTGATTTTTGCCTGTGCCAGGGGTCTCTGCAGGGTGCTGGGGATATCCTGCACCGCAGACATCCAAAGCAGGAGCCGGACGGAGAGCACCATGTCCCACAGCACCCAGCAAGAAGCCGGCATAAAGACTGCGGTTGAATTTTATTTTTATACTTCACCTCCCTGCCCCCTTTGTAGAAATGACATAATTATGGGGATTTAATGTTCCACTGCTAAATTTCTTCATTTTTCAGGATAATTTCCACTATTTCATCAAGGAATAATTAATTGCATTGTCTTTAATCAGTTGTTTTACAAATCCAGCAGCGCAAGAAATTTTCATAGACAGACAATGCAGGCAGCTGCTCTTCCCTTCTGGGTGCATTAATGAAGTGAAAGAGCTCGAGCTGGAAAAAAATTGGCTGGCAAAAAAAAAATAAATCTATTGACAGAGAGATTGAAAAGATCACAGTGTAATCCCTTAATGTGTGCGACAGGGAGGGAGAGAGGAGAGATGGAGCCCAGGTGTGAAGGCAGGAGCATTTGGGCTGCTGTTGGTGCTCCGGGCTGCAAAGTCCCTCCTCACCCAGACCCTTGGAATCAGGGACATCTGCCACGAATTTAACGTGGGGGAGCATAAGGGTGTCTGCCCATGGGAACACATATGTACATAATAAATGCCTATGTGTGTGAAGGTGTCTGTATGCAAATGCACATATGTTTATCAGAGGGCCAAAATTTGGTTTCTAAAAGCTGTCTGAAAGCAAAACCAAAGCCATCCCAACCCTGGGGTAGGGGATGTGATGGATGTGCTGTCACAGCCTCAATGGGGTCAGCACTCCAGCCTGACTTTCCTCTTCTCTCAGCCCCTTCCCTCTCTGTGTTTCCTAGTCAGACTTACCTCTCCAGGGCGCAGGCTGGGCCCCGTGGAGATCCCGGGAATGCTATTGCATCAAGACCAAAGCTGTCCCTGAAGGTCCCTGCTCCAGCATCTCTGGGTCTCATCTCTGCTCCACTGCCTTAGGGTGCACAGCACCAGCTCTGGCATCTCCTGTCTGCCCTTCCATGGTTTCAGGTACACCCCTCTGTGCTCTTGGCTGGGGCTGGAGGTGTGAAAAATAAAAGGTAGCAAAGAGAAGCAGCAAATGGGTGATGAGACATCCCAGATCCCTGGGTCTTTCCTTGCTCCAGCTCGATGCAAGGGTCAGATACCCCACGTGCACATGGGAGGGAGTGAGAACTGGTGGTCTTTGTGGACCCCACAGTCTATCCAGACTCCAGGGTGCATTTTCCACCTCCTTCGCTGTAATTGACTTTCTCCATCCCCATGTAGTGGATGATCGAACAAGATGGGGCAGTTACCGAGGTCTGGGCATGGCCCCATACCACAGGCAGGGCTTGGGTGGATATTCAGCCCTCCCCAGAGAGGGCCGATGCCGAGGTCCAGCACTTTGATCTGGCTTACGAGCTAATGAACTCATTGCAAGCTGCAGCTGTGAATTTGTCATTCTCAAGACTGGAGAGATGACAGGCCAGCTCCTTTCACAAGCTGCTGCCTCCAGGCAGCCCAGCACCAGGACACTGCCCAGCTCCCACACCTCCTCGCCTCCCAGGCACGGCATTGCCGAGATCTGGCTGAAATACCCATGGGTCGGTGGCTGAGCCATCCAGGGGGATCGGAACACCATTCCCCTTGCTGGGCTCTGTGTGTGCACTTCTCTATAGCTCACTATCTCATATATTCACTATTCTAGCTCTTGCACAGCACTTTCCATCAGTAAATCTGAGCATACTTTACAAAGGAGGTCATAACATTTACCCCAAAAGACCGTGCAAGGCTCTGCACAGCATGCTCGATATTTTTGGCACGGGTACAAGTGTGGTGATAATTCAGGGTGCTCTGTAACTGGTCAACAGCCCTGCAGACGTCACATAACCTTGCTTTAACTCAATTCAATTAGGGTAAATGGTCAGGCCAGGGCCAGGAGGTTGGCAAGGGAAAGAAAGGCTTTCTCTCAGCCCTGCTTTAATTTCAGTTGGAAAGCAATTAGATGGATGTATCCAACAGGAGGGTGCACGAAGGGGCAGCCCTAGGAGTGACCCGGGAGGACTGGTGAGGATGTGTGCAGCAGCATTTCTAACTGAGATGGGCCAAACCACGCTGTTTTGGCCAGCTCTGGCAGCTCTGGACACAAGTTTTGTTTACTGATGAGATGCACAACACCAATGCCCTGAACCTTTTGGAATGTTTTTGTGTCCAGAGACACTTTCCCAGACATGAGTGGCTAAGGATATAGATGCCACAGCACTTATAACGCCCTGACCAGCTGGCCAAGGGTGCTAGCTGTGAGAAGGTCCATCTGAGAGAAGGAGATAAAAGGCCAAACCCTGGAGAAACCTCTGGACCAACCAGTCCCTCTGAGGCTGGCTTGAAATCACAAAGAATCATGGATATTATCTGTAAGAGAGAGAAGGGGACAGAGCTGCAAGAACAGTGTGCGTTGTGGTTTTCAGATGGTTTAAAACATATCGGTTGTATATATGTGAAGGAGAAGGATCAGGATTGCTGCGGCTTTCCCTTGGTATCTGTTGCAATCAGGTATCTGAAGGTTTTCCCCAGAGGCCTCCGCAACAGTTAAAAAGAAACTGGTGTTAGGAGAGAGGCCCCTGTTAATACAAGGAAGGTCATTGTCAGCCACTGGAAGAGACACGTGTCTATGTGAGCAGGGTCTGGGGGCATCTCTCCTCAACAACCAGAGACAAGCAGCTGCAACGGAGATAAGAAGAAGATAAGGACCCCCCTTCTGTCCCCCCTGCCCTTGCTCAGGTGGAGAAGGAATAAGCAAGGGTTTTAATCCTGCTTATCTGGGAAGACTGGGAGAAGCCGGATTGCTTTTCACCAGCCCCATGGAAGCAGTGCCACGCAGAGATGAGAACAGCCCAGCAGAGAAGCAGGATTGCATCTCTTCTAATTTGGAAGCAGTGTGTGTCGATAAGGGAGAGCGACGGTAATGGGAGGAGGTGCTGAGGACGCAAGAGAGAGCAGAGGAAAGCTGCAAGGCTGAGGACACCCCAGGCTTTCCCCAGCTGAGCTCTGTAATACCTTGTGCTGCTGAAAACGGGCAAATTGAATTGCCTGCTTGTGGATGACAATGTGGGGAGGCATGTGCATTGATGCTACAGCTCTGAGCAAGGAGCCTCAGCAGGCAGAGAGCTGGCCGGGGACCGCGGCGGTGTTGCAGCGAGTAGGAAACCGCAGGCAATGGAGCTTCACCTTGGGTGGGTTTGTGTGCATGCCACCTGAACATTTGTGCCACACTGGTTTCCTGGCACAAAAGCAATACCAAAGTTGCATACCCACATGCCCAGGAGGACTGAATTTCTAATTCGCCTTCATGAATATTCACAGTAAGTACCAGTGCATTCTCCAATCCAGCCCTGGCAGCACAGCCATGTGATTTAACATGACTGATTACCATGTGGCCAACACAGCTCAAAGAGCCCACACTAAATACCCACAGGATCCACAGAGTTAAATTATTTGAAGGAAAATATAAGTCTCACATAATTTTCTGTAACAATCACTACAATGGCAAGCAGCTTGCAAATATTCTGTGCATGAAAAGGAGCTGATTTTCTCTGGAGAACTTCCTACTCTGCTCTCAGAATAAACCTCCTAAAGCAACACCTTCAACAGGTTTCCGTATTAGAAGTGTGTTCTTCGTTATTAAACTGCTTTATACAGTTATCACCCCAAACTCCTCCGCAGCGTAAACATATCATTCCTGGGAGAAGCTGTCAGTGGAGTGCCAAACTACAGCATGCAATTAAAGCCCTAAACAATACAACACAATAAATCACTGGCACTATGGCCGGTCAGTGTCGCCAAGCATGGAGTAAGGATCTTAATTACATTTAGACCAAACAAGTATTAGATTATTTATGGGATACTGTAAGTGCTTGACAATGGGTAGAAAGTCATTCCACATGCATCCCTGGGCATTTCAGAGTCCGGATGAAGAGGTAGAGAAAGAGAGGGAGAGAAGTAGAGCCAATATCCATCACGGAGCGGTATTGGAAGGGGAAGAGCTGTTGTTTTAAATAAGGCCCAATTGCATCATCAATTTAAAAGAAATAGCAGCAGCATCTGAAGAAAGCAGCAGCTGCCACAGGTGGCCAAACAGCTGGAGAGCTGCCCACACCCACGGGAGTCACCAGAAACCTTGGTACTTTGTCAAGCTACTGCACGTTTTTAACCCTTCCACACCAGAGCCCCTTGCTACGCAATATCCAGGGCTGGAAAGAGCCTTGCTGCACCCACGGGCTCTGGAGGTTGCTGGGGGCTTTGTGGGGCAAGGCAGGATAGGGCTCCGTTGCATATGTCACCCAGCACACCCTGTAGCTCACAGCTGGATTTTAGTATGTTCCAGATGTGGCCAGAACTTGGCGGACGCAACCTCATCAGGAAATCACAGGGTTCAGCTGGGGCCATATGAATCTGCCTCCAACCATGGACCGTTTCAGGGCTCACGGATCCTTCAGAGCGATGCTGTGTTTAAGGCCCAGTTTAGTGCATCTTTTCTGTCCATTGACCCCTGGAAAGCAGAGACTCTTCTTTGCTCAGGATGACAAGAAATCTGGGGAGGGACTTTTACAAGTGATAGGACAAGGGGCAATAGATTTAAACTGGAAGAGGAAAGATTTAGATTAGACATGAGGAAGAAATTCTTCCCGGTGAGGGTGGTGAGGCACTGACAGAGGTTTCCCGGAGAAGCTGTGGCTGCCCCATCCCTGGAAGTGTTCAAGGCCAGGCTGGAAGGGGCTTGGAGCAACCTGGTCTGGTGGGAGGTGTCCCTGCCCCTGGCAGGGAGTTGGAACTGAATGGTCTTTAAAGTCCCTTCCAACCAAACCATTCTATGATGCTATGATTTCAGAAAGATTTGAGTTTACTCCCAAGCTGTTTAGGCACAGGAATCTTTCTGGAAAACCCACTTGCTCACAAAAGCTTTTTCCACGGAAAGATACTGAGGTATGAGTGGATCTGCCCCACTGCCCTGGGCTGAAATAGCCCTCCCTAATGCTGTTAAAAGGTCAGTAAGATTGCATGTTGCTGTACCACAGACCTGCAGACCCCAGCCTCTCCAGGCTATGCAGCTGGGTCAGGATGTTAAAGGATGCCTGTCCGTGTTGGCACATCCCATGCTACATGACTGGACTCACAATATGCCTGATCCTCACATGTGACCTGGTGCCACCAGGCTGGTGGGTGCAGCGCTTATGCCCACTTGCATCAGGGAAGGGATGGAGCAGGGCAGCTGTGGAGATGCAGACCAGAGGTGTTACTGAGAGTCCCAGGGCACTCAGGCCACTGGCTGTAATACGAACATCGTGAACATCATGAACATCGCTCCTGCTCATGTTCAGGAGGGTGCTGCCTCGAACACCCTACAGCAAACCTCAGAGAGCGACTGTCCACAGCCCAGCCCCAGGAGCAGTCATGGTGTCCAGCCACTGTCCAGTCAGTTCACCCCATGGATTTGTCTGCTCGTGCACCACACAACACCATGATGCTGCCTGCTCAGCCCTGGAACCCGGGGTGATGGCAGAACAAGGACCAGCTGTCTGAGATTCCTGTTTTGGGTCTAAATCCTCCCTCTGCCATCCTCCACAGCCTAGGGCAGGTCAACAGGATTGGGTTCATCTGACTGCATTCAGCTGTCTGCAGCGGCAGTCCTTGTCTAGACAGCCGTCAGTCCATGGAGGGATGGCTGGTGGGGTGCCCTTCAGCCCGTGGCTGTCCAAAGTAGGTCAAATGAGTCTGTTCTACCAGCAACTATTTATTGCTATTGACCCTCTGGCATGGGACATCTAATTCCAGCTGAGCTGCCTGAAATCAGGCAAGGTGATCACACTCTACATCACCAGGAGCCTTTGGTCTTTCTGCAAGCAATTATTTGACTCCCTGTCTACCTCCTCCATGTCTGAGTGCTCAGAAGTGACCACAGGGTTTGCCAAGCTTCTCACACAGTGACTGTGAGCTTAGGATCAATTCCAGACAGCAAATTTGTGTTCCTTTTAGGATAGACTGGAGGTTCTGGCCAGCAAGAAGGGTGGTATGGGCAGCGCCATCACACCTGAAGAACTGAGGACCACATGCATCAGGAATGGGCCAAATTGTCCATAAAATACACATAAGGGACAACTTATGTCCATTCCTAGTGTCACATTTTTGATCCAGCCGAATCAAATTTCTTCCTTCTGCTCTGCCACGAGATCCTAGATGTGGAACCAACATTGTGGGGCAACCACATCCCTGCACCTGTGGATGGGGAAGCGGCTGGGCTGTTTGCAGAGAGGGGAGGCAGGAACATTCCCAGGTCTGGGAAAAGCTGTGAGCAAGGCAAGCATGCCGGGTGTTGATGGAGATGGACAACATAAAGCCCTAATTGCAGAGCAGACTGATTGATCAGGCTGACAAGCCCAACTGATCTCAGGCTCTGGTCCAAGTCTGCACCATGCCATGAGGTGGCTGAAGCTCCTGACTGATGCCAAGGTCATGGGAAAGCACAGGGAGGGGGAGGAACGGGAGCCCACTCATTGCTGGGGATTATTCACTAGTGTTGGACCATGAGCAACCACCGGGCTCCCTGTCCGGACCAGTCCCTGCCCACAGCCAGCTGGCACTGGGGCATGCCCCGTCTAAACCCTGCTCACATGCTGGACCTCTCTCACATGGTGCAAACCACTTTGAGGAACCGGGAGTTAATGCTCTTCCCCCCCCCCTCTTTTTTTTTATTCCCCCCCTCCTTGTGCCTCAGCAGCCGACAGGCAGTAAAAGACCCTTTGCAGTTGTCAAGGCAACGCCATATCACGAAGACGGTGCCGTGAAGTGGCAGCAGCCAAGGGCTCTGCTCTCAATCTCTGCCGCTTCCCTCTCGAGGCCGCGGTGCCGCTGCCAGCGGTGCTGTTCTGCACGGGTGAGAGCCACCCCACGGGAAAGCATCGGGTGGGCCGGAGAGGAGCCAGGTGCTCCCACCCAGTCTGCCTGGCCCTGGCCCCACTGCTCTTGATGAGGGGCTGGTGATGATGTGGGACCAGCCCCACATGGTCTCTGCCCCGTTGCCTGCGTACCTCAGGCATTGGCTCTGCCCGGACCCATCTTCCCCACAGTGCTGTAACCCCATGCCAGTCACCAATCTGCATCAAAGGCATCCATTTCTCTGCTGTAATGAGCCCTCCATGAGCCTTTTCCCAGCAGAGCCAGCCCTTGGGGTTCAATGGGGGGCTGTTTGCATCCCACGGAGTCACCAGGCCCACAACAAGCCCTGTGGTGCCCATGCTGGCAACCCACCACAGGCAGAGATGAACCCCGCTTTGGACAACCTGGCAGGGACCATCTCCCTCCAGCTCACCCTTTCCCAGCCTGCAGAGTGATTGCGGCATGTATCCTGTAGTTTGTCGTGTGGGCATTTTTCCAGGGGGAGATGCACCCTCTCCATCCTCCCACCCTCCCCACTGCAGGCAAGAGCATCCCTCTTGTCAGGGAAACCAACAACATCTCCTGGGCATGGTGAAGCTGGTGGATGAGACTTTGTAGGCTGTCTCCTACAGGTCAGGCTCCCCAAAAAGAAAGACAAAATCTGAGGACAAGGAGAGTTTCATTTGGCAGCAACCCTCCTTGAAGGACGTTGCTGGAAATGCTGGATGCCTCTGGAGATGAGCAAGGAGACGAGAGGCATCCCCTGGATGGAGAGATGGGCTGATGCCTGTGGTGCATTAGTATATGCCTGGTGCAGCGTTCCCCACATGCCAGCCTTCCACAGCAATCATACTTCTCACCAGCTCTCAGGCTCTGATCTGAACCATGTGTGCCTGACCCCAGCACATCCCACATTGGCTTGATCCGGGTGCCCCAGCAGGACCAGCCAGAGGCAGCTCAGGCCATCACCACGTGGTGCTGCCTGGCAAGCACAAGGTACACATGAGAGTAGAGCCATGTTCCTTCACCAGCTGCAGGAGCTGGCAGGGGTGGCCATGGCACCCACAGGATGGCTGTGGCATGTAAACAGCCAGAAGGGACGTGGCATGTGGTTGCCCGTGCCTGTCAGCGAGGCCCCTTCCAGCAGAGCTGGTGGGGGGAGCCACACACACCCCTTAGGTGTTCACAGCCACATCCAAGATCATCCTTCCACCTCCCACAAAGCAGGGTAAGCAGTTCCCGTCCCACTTCCCTGGAGGTTAGCACAGAGCAGCGCCTGCACCCTCAGCAGTCCAAAGCCATCCTCTGGGCCGTGCTTTCTGGGGCATCTTTGCCAAGTCCCGGAGCAGCACTGTGGCAGGAGCCCTGGGAGCCAGGCATCACTGTTGAGTCCTGCTATTGACATCTCTGATGGTCACCGTTGGCTCCTGATAGACTGAGAGCTGAAGATGCTCAGGTCCCTGCCAGGTCTCTGCTCAGTGTGAGGTGCTGAGGGGCCAGCCACACACCGTGAAAAGAGGCAGGGGGGTTATTCCCATGGGAGCTGGGGTTTTGGTGCAGGACAGTGCAGTCACCAAGCCCGTGGGGATGGGTAGGGGTCACAAGCCCTCATCTCAGGCCAGGCACCCAGCACACCCATCTGCCTGACTCCCCACATCATCCCGCCTGACTCTCGCAGGCTGGCGTATTTCCAGCATCCCGAGAGAAAGGCGATAAAACAAGACCCATGAACCCAGCCAGCCTGGGTGCTAACAGTGCTCAGTGAAGGGGCTGCTGGAGCATATGCTCATCCTCGATACATTTGGCATTTTCTGTTGCTCTTGACTCCAGGGAAATGATTGCTGTGCTCTGAGGGATCTATAAATAGACATTGCCCACTAACCTCCGCTCCCAGGAGGCCAGCGACGTGGCAGGAACACATTGATTTCTGCCAGAGCTGACGCCCCAGCCTCTGCCTGGGTCAGCATTATCTGCCAGGCTCCCCAGACCTGCCCAGCCTTCCTCTGCCTTGAAGGAGGGAAGGAGACCAAGGAAATTATTTTTTCTCAGGTAGGCAGTATCTGGGGTGGTTTGGGAGAAAAGCGGATGACAGACAGACAGACATGCACTCCAGGGTGGCGTTACTCTCAGTGTCACATCACTCCTGGCTGAAGCCCCGTCCCCACAGGAGTGCTGTGCCCTGCCTGGGCTGGGGGCTGCCTGTGCATCCCTGTGCCAGCAAGCAGACAGTAAGGGTCCTCCCACTTTTGTCCTCATCAGGTCCCATCATCAGAGCTGTCCCCATTACGCTGAGTGCTCTTTAGGCAGCTGCCTGCTGCGGAGCCACTTCCCCAGGAGCAGAGCACTTGGCAGGGACAGGCATGGACATCTCCTCACTTTGCTGCTCTCGCCTTTGGGACAAGCAGTGGAAGGGACAGGAGAAGCAAAGGAACTGGTTGCTGCTTTCCTTCTGCTCTGACAGCAGTAGGCAGCCCCAGCAACCGGCTTGTCCTGGAAGATGCTGCAGTGCATACTCTTTTTGGGACTTGTGTCTCTTCCCTGTTGGAGTGGGGAGTGGGCAGGGGGTTTGGAAAGACCTTCATGCCAGTTGGTTGGGCACTCCCACCCCATAGAGATGCGGCCGTGCAGGCATCTGCCGGTCACGGGAGCAGCAGTGCCAGCAGGCTCTCTGCACGCTCAGGCAGTGATGGGCTTCAGCCCAACTCTACAGTTCCCCCAAACTACAGTCATTGCCCTCCTCCCACCTCCTCTCTGCTCTTGTCCTGTGTCTCAAGGCCTGGCGAAGCAATGTTCAGGGTGGAGGATACTTCCAACATTTTTTTATGCATCTCTCAGAGAGGGGATTATGTGTCTTGCTTTCTCCAAATCTTGTGGCCTTTGTTCCCCTGGGATGACTCTCTGTGCTCCGTGTCCCCCATGCCCTGCATTCCACAGGTGCAAGACCTTCCATGCTGGAGGTCTCTGCCCATGTCTCAGCTGTCCTATCTACTTTACAGTTGTTGAGGTACGTGCCATGCCAAAGCCAAGCAAGGGTCCAGGTTCCTCCTAGAGTGACCTTTGGAGGAGAAAACACACCTCTGTGGTGGGGAATAACAAAAGAGCTTTCCTTTCTGGAGTTACTGAGCAAGGGCCAAGTCCTCAGCCTGATGCATAGGTGCTGGTATCCTTGGATGAACAGCAGAAGCTTTCCACAGCTTTAGAATCCCAAAATTAAAAAGTTAGGGAAATTGGAAAGGAGCTAGAGGGAATGCCAACAAGATCTGAGCTCTTAAATTGCTTGGGCTCAGACTTTGACAGGATTTAAACGCACTGTCTCCTACTGGAGTGACACACAACAACCACGTAGCAGCCAGCCTGGTTGGAGCTGCGTCTGCAGTGTGCCTGGGCCCTTGGTAAGTGTCTGCCCCGGCCATGTTCCCAGCAGCCCTGAGTCTTTCCACATCTATTTATCTGCTCCTGGAGAGCTACTCCTGCCCCAGCATGTGTGCTACCCCACAAACTTCAAACAGCTTGCCCTGAGTCTCAGGGGAAATGCTGGGAGGTGACACCTTCTCCATGTAGGATCATCTATCCACTGTAACCACAACTAGGGTGAAGATGGCCATTCCTTCCCACGAAATGGTCAGAGATTTCAAAATCAGTCTCAGGCAGTACTGGGATGAAAGCCAGGCTTTTTTCCATGGGAAATGACAGCACCAAGGAGGAACCCAGAATCAGCCAGCATCTGGGGACTCTCTGGCATGTAGGATGCAAGTTCAGGTCTTGGTGAACACTGGGCTCTCCATCCCCACCAGCCTCGAGGTCTGTGGTCCAACAAGGGACACAGCCTCATGAAGATGCCCTTTCCCAGCAGCGGTTCAGACCATTATGGGCATGGCTTCCAAGGGATACACCCAGGGTTTCTCTCGATCAGCCAGGACAGCGACTCCCCCAGCACAAGCCATGCAGATGCCATCGCAGGGCCAAGCTCTGCTCTTGCCGACTGCGGTGGAGGGGGAGGGGATCCCGGCTGGATTAACACAGCTGCCAGGGACAGGCAGGATGCGGCTGGTGGGTGAGTCCTTGGTGAAGAGGGTCTTTCCAGGAGGGCGAGGGAGGCGGATGTTGGCGGCAGGAGGTTTTCATTAATGCATCTCCCACTGTGTCCCTGCCCGGATGACGAGCTTCCTTGGAAAGGAGGGGAGAGGACGACCTCCCCACCCTGCCAGCTTGGAAAACCTCACCCAAGCGATGCCAGGATGTGTTGTATCCTGTTACCATGGCAACTGACATCTTACGATGCTGAAGCAGGCGTATGCGGAGTCATGCCACATGAATCACGCGAATCATCTGACCTCGGTGTGACAGGGACAGACAAAGAGCAGGGATGCGCTCGTAGGGGCTGACCCCCCGGGTTGGACTCGATCACTACTGCAGAGATGGCTGCAGAGGAGGAAGGGTGGCACTGGTGCGGGCAGCAGCACTGAGCCCACCTTCAGCATGAATCCAGAGCCTGGTGCAGCCCAACTTGAGGGAAGGTGGGGGCAGGAACCTGCAGGGATGCTGGGTCCAGAGCATCCTCACTCTGGGGCTGTGTGGGGTAAAGAGCGCAAAGGGGCTGCACAGCGCAAACGCCGTGCGCTGGCCTGGATGCAGGAGCCGGTGGCATCCCCCTTCTGCAATGTGGGGACAATCCTGAGTGGTGCTGGACATCTCTCCCTCCCTGCACTGACTGCCTTTGCAGCTTCACTTATCCTCAGAAAATCAGACTGGAGGATTCTCCCTAGAATCTCCCAAATAAGTTTAGACCCATCTGGTTTTGCTGCCTGACTGGGAAGCGACTGGGTACACTCACTGCGGTAGATGTGTGGCTTTATGGGGTTGTTCACTCAGGATGTACGATCAAGGGTCCCTTTCCAAATCCTGGTTGTCCACGTGTTCCCAACAACAGGCGTAGGACTGCCCTGCCCAAGTGCGATTTGTTCCTCCTGGGATGCTTGGCACAGGGGACTGCTCTCTGTGGGTGGATTCGAGGGAGGAGGAGTCTGCTTCCGTCTGTCATGTTATTTAAGTGACACCTACTAGGCATCAAAGTCAAGGAGACCAAATTTTTCCATCTCAACTTGTTAGAGAGCTGAAATGTTTCCAATCCAGCAGTGGAATATTACCCCCTCTCCTCCTCCCAGACAGAGTGATCACAGTTTTCCTCCAAAAAATAAGGATGAAAATTAGCTTGTGAGTTTGCTATCACTTCATCCCCCTTCATCTTTTCTCAGGGAGGAAAAAGGGATGGAAAGGGAGAGGTTTGAGGTAGGAAAGAAAAGAGTCTAACCTCCAAAAGCTGCATTTAATTTCATGAAAAGTTCTGGAGGAAAAAAAAAAAAGTGCATCTATATGTTTCTTTCCTTTCACAATGAGTAACTTCTCACCAACCAGCCTCATGTGAGAGAAAAGGAACACAGACTTTCCCCAGTCAACCTCTCCGGGAGTGCTGGTTCTCATTGTCAGCAGTGAACCTCAATAGAATTTCATTTTCTAGCAAAATGTCCTTATGGTGGAGTCTTCCCCATGTTACAGCAGCATTTTGCAATCTCTGAAACCTCTGAAGCCCTGGTTTACAAACAGAGTCATTTCTCCAGCCAGGAGCAGACACAGTACCAGGGGATGATGACCCTGACCCACTGTACATCATGCAGAGAGGACAGCCAAAAGCACTGCTATGATGCAGAGCTTTGTACAGTACAAATCCTGTCTGGGGATACTTAGTCCTGTCCCCCCCCCAAAAAAAAAAAAAAAAAAACGGAAAAAAAAAAAAGAATAATTGCTCTTCGAACCAATTTATCCTGCTGTATCCACCCAGCTCTGGTGAGATCTCACTGGAGGCATCAGGGTGGGGATGCAGAAACAAGAGGGAGTGAAATCTGCTCTTCTGGAAGCAATAAATGCCTGCTGCCTTTTACAGGCAGTTCCTGACCTTGCTGCAGCTGATGGGCAAGTTTATGATCTTGCATTTTAGTTAAATGAAAGAGGCAATTATTCTTCCTTTTGGATTAAAGTGACTTTAGGAACAAAAAAGCTAAACAAGTGAAGACCCCGGCAAAAGCTAACCCAGGAGGAAAACTGGGGTCTCCTAGGAGAACAATTAGAGATGGAAGGGCTGGCAGAAGGCAACTGTAAAGCAAAGGGCAAGCGGAGACACTGGAGTGATGCTGGCTTTAGGAGGAGGAGCAAGGCAGTGGGACTTGGTGGACGAGCAGCCATGGGCATTGCTAGCAGGGGAATTGCCTGCTGCTGTTTGTGCCACCTGCATTCGATGGAGCAGGCCCCCACCTCCAACCCACATGCCAATAAAGGGCTCTTCCAGGGAAATCCCTGCTCGTTTGTCACTGGGAACAGGCTACTATGGCCTCAGGGCTTGCGTATCACTCAGGCTAAAATGATAACTATACAGAAAAAACCCTGAAGCGTTTCAGCTTCTCTGCCCTGGTGAGCTGGAGCCCTCCCCTCTCCTCTGCTTGGAGGATCTTGGCTGCCAGCTGCTCTCCAGCTTTCACCCCAGAGGAGATGCATTCACCGTAGCGTGTAGTTGGGAAGAGGAAAGGGGTCTCTGAGCTCATCCGCACAGAACACGGGCACAGCTCAGGGATCAGCGGCCTTATGAGCCCTGGAGTAGGGCAAATCTGGAGCAGATTTCATATGGACATAAGCTCTCACATCCTTTCCACACATATTCCCATCTACCAGTAGAAATGCAGAAAGAGGCTGGGACTACCTGCCCTGTGCTTTGACAGCAGTGTGAATTTGGGCAGCTTTTTTCCACTAACCCCCCCAACTTGCTATACCCTCAGCTGTCTGACTGCAGTGATGTGGAAGGCCATGGAGGGCACTGAATCAGGATGGTGCTCCCTTTCTTCTGCTCCAGGTGCCAGGTTGATACCTCCACGTAGCATGGTGTCATACTACTGAGACACCAGCTTGCATGGAGCTAGCCCGAGTGTTTCTGCATCCTGCACCACCCAGGATGCGTCCTCCGCTCTGGCGCTGCAGGCAGCAAGAGCTTAACCAACGCAATCAAGAGGTGCCCATTTCTCACTGTGGGGTGGAAAGCAGCATCTGAAAGAGAACGGGCAGCCTCTAACCCCAGGCAGAGCCAGGCTGAGATTCACTAACATGTAGTCCTGCCTGCTCTTCTTGTGAGCCTCATCTCCTTCACACAGGTGGGCAAACGTGCTGGGGTCCTGCAACACAGGAAACTTCATGTGGTTACTGCTTAGAGGAAATTTCTGCCTCTTTGGTCCAAAATAAGGCAAAGATGAGTTAATGTGCATTTCCTGTGGACCAGTTCTGACCTGGACCCTAAAACTGGCAACTGCAAAGTGCCAGAGCCCTGCTATCCTTCCCTAGAGCAATGCTGCAGCATGATTTGTCTTTGTGCTTTGCTCTTTCCTCCCCGAGGACACGCTCAATCCCGAGCATCTTTTTCTCTGTTTTCCTTTGCATTAGCTGCTTGTGTTTCTGATACATCGTTTCTGCAACAGCGATACTGCCTGTAGTCAGCTCCCTGGGAGAGAGACACGGCTACAGGGTGAAGATGCAGGAGCACCAGGGACTCGAGGATGCACGTCATTAACATTTCCTGAAATACAGGCAAACCTTGAGGGGCATTTGCTTGCTGGAGCCTCACCAAATGACTCTGACCAAGATCTCCCCACCTGGGTGAAAATTTCTGGCTGTATACAACCCCAGCACATGGATATGCATGTACTCAGGTGCACCCAAGACACAGATGGTACATACAAACACACATAATCATGTACACACCTTCCCGTGAAGACACACTCCCACGTGCATACAAGAGCAGAAAAGCAGAGGTGGTCAGTTTGTGATATGAAGTGTCTCATGGCAGTAAGCCCAGAGTCCGACCTCTCCGTGCATCCTCCTTCTCCAGCCAGAGACAATGCCTCAGCCCAGCAGCAGTGGGGCTGTCCTCTGCATCCCATGGGTGAATGGATGAGGGTTTAAGAGACGTGCAAAGGGCTGAGTTCCCAGCTCTATTCAGACACCAGCAGCTGTACAAATGTAGCACACCATGGGCAGAGATAGGAGCGATCAACGTGATGGATAGCCCCCAGTAAGCAGATATCACTGTCTGAGGGGTCACTGCCCTTTCTCCTGCAGGCACAGACAGACCAACGTCCTGCAGTCCTCGCTGCCGCTCACTCTCCCACCTGCTGCCAGGCTTGGTGCTGCTCTTGTCATGGCTGAGCATAGGCTCGTCCCTTCCAAGGCTGCCTGGAAGAGATGTTTCTTCTACAGAAAAGTTCAAGCAAATAATGACACTTGGATTGAGATATTTTTCTTTCAGCAGGGAAAAGGTTCAGAGCAAATCTGTTTTTAATAAACATTTTGACTGAAATTGAGCTCTTCCCCCGCCACAATTTGATTCTTGTCATAATTGCATTTTTCAGCAAGAAAAATAAGCGTTTGGTCAAGTGACTCAGATATCACTGAGCATCACATCTTGGGTAGCCAGGCCCTGCAGGTATAAGCAAAGGCTCTGGGCATGACACCGCTGCCCGCCCAGCACGGGCTGGCAAGGAGTGCAGGGCATGGGTTTACTGCCCGCTGATTTCCAGGGCTGCAGGTAAGAACAAGGGCAGAGCATGACCCCGGCTCTCCCTGGGCACTGCTGCTGCCTGCATCCCTGCTTGCCCTGACCTGCTGCGTGGTGGGAGGCTGTGCACAGGGTCCTGCTCTCTGTACAAGCTCTGGCAAGTTGCACACCTGTCTGTGCCTGGCCTCCACCTCTCACCTCTACAGCTGATAATATCAGTCCTGAAGTTCAGTGGAGCTTGCTGAGCTGGGGTGACGCTGGGGCTGGGACATGTGGACTGGCCAGAGGCTGGACCAAAGTCCCTCTGATATCTCTACATCAAAAGCTGCAGGAAATGGCTGGTGTTTCTCTCAGGGCCATGCAGACTGAAGGTATGCCCTTCTAGCATGCTTTTTCTTGGTCCCTGTGTTTTCCAAACAGGCTGCTGTCCCTTCATTTGGCTTTCTCTTTCCTCCCAAATGCAGCAGTTTCTTCCCCTTCCCCAGCTGGGTTCAGTCTGTGCAGGCTGCACTGAGATGGGGCACGTGGCCTTCGTGCCCCGGGAGGGATGTTGAGGGTCTGCTGCTTTGCTCTTCCCTGGTCCTGGAGAAAGCAGGCTCACGCAATGCTCAGGCTCACGGGTAGTTTGGAGGCCTGATGGTAATAAATGAGTCAGGAGCACATCTGCACGCAGCGGAGACGCTCCCTGCCAAGTCGCTGCACTGCAGGACCACTCTCATCTGTCTCTCTTTAACAGGAACAAATGGAAATGAGCGAATCAATTAACACAGCACATTAGCAAAATGTCAGAGCCTCCCAATCGCACTTAACCCTTCCCTTTGCCGGCCCGTGCCAGTAGCCCAGCACGGGCTGAGTCAGCAGCCTGGGTCGTCCCAGGCGGCTCCTGGCCACAGTGGCTGCAGCCGGCAAGACCTCTCCCCATCTGTCCAGGCAGCAGAGACTGGAGCTGAGGTCACAGCAGGGACCACTTCACTTGGGGATGACACGGAGGTGGGGAGCTGCCGGGGCTGGAGAGCATGGCTTGCTGCCAGGCAGACTGCAGTGCAGCACAGCTGGCTTGTAGCTCCTGTGGACCCCTTCACCTCTGCGGAGAGGCAGTTGGGAACAAGTTTCTTCCAGATCAGGGTCAAGAGAGGGAGACGTCTGGGTGCCAGGTCCTTTATTTCCCTCCTAGGCTCATCCTTGCCTGGAGAAATCCTGGTGAGGGCATGATGTGGCCGAGACATCCTGCATGTGCTGAAGCACATGCGGGTGGAGAATGGTGCTGAGTTGGGCTGAGTCAGGCCAGGTAACCAGCACGGGGCTGGGTTTTCCTGCTGTAGGATGCATTAGAGCTCTGACCCTCCATGCCAGTGTGGGACAAGGGCTTACCAGCTCCGTAGATCACTTGTTCCTGCACAACAAGTTCCTTGTTTGTGTGAACAACAGGAGCATCAAGCCCTCTCTCCTCCTCTTTGCCAGTAAGTGTCATAGGCAACAGGAGAGTTGTACTAAGACATAATAAACTCTCATCAGCTAATTAATAATTAGAGACACTTGTGCCTGAAAGCCTGGCTCCATTGGTGGGATGATGCACCTCAGCTCTCCTGCTAGGTACAAGCATCAGGATGTCCAAGCCATGCTGGACCTCAGGGCTGATGTATGCCCGGATTGCTGCTGGTCCCGGTCTGTAGGACACTGAGGGCTTCTGTCTCCGAGGCTCAGCCACACTGGGTAAGGCATGTCTCCCTTGCTTCTCCCAGCACGTGTTTAGGTACAAATCCCCTATGTCGGGGCTTGAGTGTCCACAGTCAGGATGCAGGCAGGGTCTCATTTCAACCAGGGTAAACAGGGCATGGCCATATGCTTGGCTGAAGTCCCCACCCCAGGTAGGAAGAGCAGGCAGAAGTTCAAGCTATTCTCTCCTTCCTATGGGATGGAAACAAAGCTCTGAAATCCCAAATTGGGTTGAAATAGAGATTCCCTGTGTGATGGCTCTACAGAGCTCTGGCCTGCAAACAGGAGACCTGACAGGAGCAGTTTCGCTCGGCATCTGCATTCACTAGCTGGGTTTGTGAGCTTGAAATTTTCTTAATAAAAGTCTTAGGGGAGGTGGAAACAAAAGAAAACTTGCAGCATCAGTAAGAGAGAACTGCAGGTGTTGTCAGTAATGGTTGGTTCTTCAGCAGGTGTCTCTGAGCCCATCCCTGTTGTCACCCCATCTCCCTGCTAACGCACTGATGCACTCGCACACTGACGTGTGTGCACAGACCCCACGCTGCCAAGTGGCTCGTCACCCACCTCTGCGCACACACACACGGGCACACACATGCTCTCGAACAGCACTGCCAAGTGCTGTGCCTCCCATCTGAAACAGAGATGGAAACTTTCTGAGAGCCACTCAGAAACACTGGAAAAAATGCTGTAAATAGCCCGAGGTTCAGCACACTTGAAGGAGGAGAGAGCAGAGCTGCCTTTGGATAAGAGAGCTGTCATCTCACAGACCCAGGGGTGCCAGTGACGCCAGGATGCTCTGGGAGGGAGGTGAGGATTTTGGGAAGAGCCTCTGTATCCCAAGGTCTACTTGCCTGGGTCTGCTCATCCTCTCCTGCCTGGGAAATCAAGGCAAAGCTGTGATAAACCTCAGGAAGCCAACACAGGGGTTCTGAATGACTGGGACACCTCCCCAGCTCTGCACCACCCACCAGCCATCACCACCTCTACCCAGCCTAATGGCCAAGGGTCATATGTGCAGATCTACCACATCCCCCTCTCGCCCATAGACACGGGTGTGGAGCTGTTTGCAGCCAGAGATGAATCAAGCCAGGTCCTTTCAGTGTTATTTTGACTGCTTTTGTTCTTGCCCTGGGGATAGCCCAAAGACAGGGCAGGATGTCTCCCATAATGCTCACACAGGGACCCTTTGAAATCCTCCAAAAGAAAAAGGCAAGGAGGAGACCTCCTAAGCAGACGCTGCAGAGTGATCCCGCCAGCCAAATTCCTGCATTGTGGTGTGGGGTGATTACCCGGCATCAATGGCCTCTAATTCACTGCCATCGATTCCCACAGGAGTGCCCGGCTCCATGCTCCCTGCTGCATACAAATCCCGCCTGCAGAATAGGGATAGATTGTCAAGGCATCACCTCGATTATGCGATGTGGCCCTGATAGCTCGGGGGACTTTGTGTCCGAGGCTCCCTGGCCCCGGAGAGAGCAGGGTGTGAGAGCTCTGATGTGAAACTGAGGGCGCCGAAACAATCATTGCCATGAATTAATAATATTCTGTGTGTCTATGGGCTCTTCCAGCTGGAGATTTCAAAGCACTTTGCAGGCACTAATGAGGAGAAGCTGGGTGGACACAGCATGGAGGGAGGTATCCAAGCTCAGATTGTTGCAAGGCAGTGATGCTCTGGGATGCCGTGGTCCTATGCCCAGTCCTTCCCAGTTTTGGGATGCTCTGGAGGGATTGTGTGTGACGCTGTGGGGGGCATCTGTAATTTGTGCCCATACTCCCCATTTCAGCCCTGTCATGCTCCTCTGCAGGGGCTGTCAGGGCTCAGGGCCGATCTGCATCAACGCTGAGGTTAATGGGCATGGCAGGGGCCCGGCTGTGCTGACTGACGCATCAGACATCAAAGCTGTGTGAGACCTGGCAGTGCCATCACGGGGCTGCATGCCAGTCCTCCCCACAACCGTGCCCTGGGAAAAAGTTGCCTCTTCCTGCTCCTGTAATTCCTGGGTACACGAGACCGGCATCGGTGATGGGAACTGGTCCAGGCTGACCGAATCCTGAGTGGTCCCTCGCCTCCCCCTGCGCATGATACTGGCAGCTGCCGGCAGCACCCCTGTGGTGGGCCTCTGGAGAGCCCAAGGGGCATCTAAGTCAACCTGAGACCAAGGACAGGGCACTGGCCTCTGTGCATGTTGCCTTTGACTCCAGTCCTGCCTGGTATTTAACCACCCAGGCCATGCAAATAGGGAGAGCTTGGGCTCCAGGCTAGCCTGCTTTAAAACCCAGAGCCACTGCTGCGGTTTGGGGTCTGACCCTCCTCTACCAGTGAGCCTGAACTGTGTCCAGAGATGCCCACAATCCCCAGACACCTTCAGACAAGGAGACAAAACACACCAGCCCTACAGATCCCTGTTTGCTCCTCTGTAGTTGTGGCTGCAAACCTGCAGGGAGTCTCCCTGCACACTGCAGGGTCCATGCCTGCCCACCCCGCCTGCATCTTGTACCCCTCGTGACAGAAAACATGCCGAAAGAGCAAGAAGGCGGGGGGTAAATAAAGGCAGAAGAGGAGATGGGGCTGTATCAATCTCATCGGTATCTGTGATGGACTGGATGGTGGCTCCAGCTTGCTGATATGTGGCAGCCTACCCAGGACTGCTGGGAAAAGTGACTCCTTGGCCAAGGGGGACAGCGCTGCCTTCTTGGTCTGGTGTCACCTGTTCATCTGATGTCCCAGCCCCAACCCACCAGGAGATGGGGTTTGTTGGAAGATGTTGTGATCTGTCTCCACACTCAACTCCCCTCTTTGCTCTCCTAGCTGGGGAGTAGTTTTGGTGGTGCTGGTCCCCATGGAGCTGCAGGATGTCACAGCTGGGCCACCAATACTTGGAGTACTGGTCTCCTGGCTCTTCATCCTGTT
>NW_009599817.1:0-1219 GCF_000690535.1 Cariama cristata | reverse complement strand
GAAAAAGAGACCTTCTTTCCATTGCAAGTTTTACCAGGAGATGCAACTTTCCTTCTCTTCAAAACATTTTGGACCTAGTTCTGTTAAAAAGGAATTCTGATCAAATATTTTGCTTCACGCTCCATATGACACTGTTCTTGACGTGTGGAAAAAACAGGCCTATGTTCTCTTGTGGCAGGCACAACCACTATCATTTTGGCGTTTTTCAGAAGCAAACACGAAATTAGGAAAGCTCGCTATTGGAGTCTAGCATTAAACAGTCTAGTATTGACCAGTAACTGAAACATAACAGTTAATACACTATTAATTACTTCTTGTATTTTTTTAGGAAGCAGTCATTACATGGCCTTCAGGCAACAGTCTAATTTCTTAAGGAAGGTGATAGCACTCCTTTCTACTAAACAGTTATCAAAAGCAGCAAATAGATAATTAATGTACTGTTTAGTATGTTTGCCCAACGGCCACCTTCCAATGATCCTACATTCTTGTGTCTTATTCCCTCCCCCCCCACCCCGCCCCTTTAAATTTCTACGGAAGTATTTCCTGCCAGTCCCTCCAATCATTCAAGTAGAGACAACATCTCCATGAAACTTGTATCCAACCCTAAGATAATACTGCAGAAGAATTGGGAAGAAAAAAAAAACAAAACACACCACAACAGACACAAAAACCCAAACCCCTAAGATAATACTGCAGAAGAATTGGGAAGAAAAAAAAAACAAAACACACCACAACAGACACAAAAACCCAAACTGAGAGCCAACATATTAACTCCCATTTCAAACAGAAGCCTAAAGAGAAACTAACACAAAGCAAGTGGGAAAGGGAATGGAAAATAGGAGGAAAAGGCTAATCTCACTGCTGGAGTGCTACATTGAAATTACAGTGGTTTCCTAAAACCCGATAGCTTGGCTAAACTACAAATTCAGCACAGTTGTGCTTGATGGCACTAAAACAATGGACATGTCTCTCTGCATTTCTGAAGCCTCGAAACAAACCCCAGCCACAGATCCTTGCAGAAATAGTAACACTGAACCAAAAAGGATCCACTTTCTTGCTCTGGCTGTAGGAACAGCAGGACAGCAGCACAAAGTTGGAAGTGGAGAATGACAGGTAACATAAGAGCAAAACAATGAAGAAATCTTCAAAGTGTAAGCTTTTGTGCACATCTTTTTAAAAAAATCATTTTTATTGTGCTGCTTTTCATTCAACAGTAATT
>NW_009599816.1:0-14260 GCF_000690535.1 Cariama cristata | reverse complement strand
GGAGGCCCGGGGCATCCCCGGGAGCATCGTGGGGCGCCTGAGGGGAAAAGCCGGCGGCGGGAGCGGGGCCGGTCCCGCCGGTGTCGGCCGGAGCTGCTCCAGCGGTTGCGTTGGCCGTATTTGTTCTGTTGGTTAAATAATGAATCATGCCGGATAAACTTCCAGTCGTCTTTTGGGCTCTTTGCCCGCTCTCTTGGGGGTAAAACCTACTTTTGCCATGTGGCGTGGGAGGTTCTGCGTTAAGGTTGTGTCAGAACAGTTGCAGCACCTGGTTCAGTCATGAGCTAAAACCAGAGAAAACTGCAGCCGCTTGGTATGCCTTAGACTTAGGCCAGACCGTGTTAAATGAGGCTTAACGTAAAATCCTGACCCCGCTGAGGAGTGGAGGGCATCACCCAGAGAGTGATGTGGGCTGTAACACTTACAGAGCACGCTTGGTCCCCACCCCGTAAGATGCTGAAGTAGGTGGAAGTTGAGAAGAGTTAAGGCTCTTGCTGGATTGAGTCCTTCCTAAAAATACCTTGTTTGAGGGCTGAATAATCTACTCTGTAAACTGTTTTTCAAGAAAAAAAAAAAAGTACAATGAGCTGGGAATTATGCTCCATGCACGTTTTGTCGTAATTAAGCAACTGTATAATTCTGGGAACTTCAACTCTAGTTGACCAAAAAGTGTTTTTAGAAGAAGTGTTATTAAATTCCAGCGAGAAAGATATAAGCCTTATCTGATGAACTAGTCATAGGCTCTTTTGTTTAAAGTGTGCTTGTAACTCCTGAGTTATAAAGCACAATGTTTGCCTGTTTTCAGTGGACTCTCCGGATTTACTTGTCCTTGGGACTTCTGACCTGCAAGTTACAAAACTTAGAGAAGGAAGCGAAAGAAAACTGCAGGTGTCTGTTGTTCTGAAATGTGAAAAAAAAATTGCACATAACATTACTGAAAAGATAGACAGGATTCAACCCTGCAACAAGACACCCAAGTTAAAGATAATGTGCTATATCGAAAGAAAATGCAGACTTTTTGGGACGTGGGAGTCAGCAGAGTGCACACACGCTATTAAAAATTTCTTTAAAGACTGGCTCCCTGGAATAAGTTTGAGAGCACTACTTTTTTTTTTTAAACTCTGAAGCATACTTTTTCTAGATTTAAAAACTCCACTAGTCTGTTACAGAAAACAAATGTTGTTTTATAAGCTGAAGATGCATGATTTGTGAAAAATGATCTGACCGGTTGCAGACGCTTTCTGGTTTTATGCTACCTATTGTCTATAAAAATGGGGATCAGCTGGTGGTTTTGGATCAAGTGGTGCACAACTCATTATTTTAACAATACTGGCTCAGCTTGGGAGGTTGCCTAGGGAATTGATTTAATGCTTCTGTCCTTTCACCCTTTGAGGCGGGTGTCCCATGATGACTTTGATCAAATTCATCAGTATTTGTAAAGGAGAATAAAATGTTCACTCCGTAAACGCAAAGGAGAAGCCATCCGCTATTAACAGATCCCTGTTTTGCACAAGTCGATCTGGAGTTTGAAACACTGTCAAGAAATACCCGTGGCAGTAAAACAGTTTTTATGAGCATCCAAACACAGAACGAAAATTAGTCCTCTATACAGTATTTAGCTTCCCCTTATTTCTGAGAAAGGCTTTAACGCTGAAGCTGTGTATTTCTGTTGGCTCTACAAAGTAAGCTTTCTATAAATAGGATGGTTTTCCTTTAATGAAGTCTGAATAAGGATTTTCTTTTTTTTTAAGATGTCACTCAAGATCCAATTCAATTTAAATTGATAACCTAGATGGCAAAGCCAGGGCCACAGCTACACAGGGTGGTGTGGTGGTTTTGGGTTCTTTTCTTTGTTCATTTTGTGGAGGTTTCTTTGTTTTGTGGGGTTTTCTTTGTTTGTTTGCTTTGGGTTTTTTCAAAGAAGTTTTTAAAGAAGTCTGAATGTTAAAAAATACCACAAACACTCCAAATTCAGAAAGCAGCAGTCTCTTTTCAGGTCTGTTAGAGATCTCCTGTATTATCTTAAAAAGGATGGGTTTTTCTGCCTGTGTCTTCAGAGGAGGTAAGGCTGCCGTGCATAATTGCCTTGTAGGGTCTTACAGAAACTTGTTTTATTAGCGCTTCAAATTTACTTGAATGTGTTGAAATGAAGGTGCTTTAGAAACACGGTTGTTATGGCATTTTCCTCTTGGCATAGTAGGATGCAGAGGATGTTCTGAGCAATGATCGCGGCTGTTGTACTGGAGGGGTGTTAAAGCCACTAACCAGCAAAGCGTGGTTCCCCCGGGCGGTGGAGCAGGGCTGAGCAACGCGCCACAGATTAATTGGTTTGAACCGGCGGGTCTGGACTGTGCTAGGGATAAATCTGGCTGTGCTTCAGGTCTGTAAGCAGGAGGTGCTTTCCTCGGGAGCACTGCTGAGGCTGGCCCATGTTCGTGCAGACTGATCTAATGGTCAGGAGGGAGGTGTGTGTACCCATTTTGTTTTGTTTTCCCTTCCTTGTTTATTTTAGGAAACTGGAATTGTTTTTCTGTAACAAAGGTGGCTTTCTTCTTCCAGCCTCCCTGGACACTGAGGGCATTATCATTACTCTAGAGATCTGAGCTTGCCCCCTGCTTTCCTGACTTACAGAGCCTTTTGCTGGTCATCTGGCATTACAGAAGGACTATCTAGTTGTACCTGGGTAGCAGAGAGCGATGTGGAGCATGCCTTCGAGAGACAAAGGCAGGTTAGGAGACCCAGAAGGTGAGGAAATACCTGCTGCTGCAGATAGGCACTTGTTAAGGTTCGCACAAGGGAGGCAGGTAGAGCCACTGGCAGTGGGTCGGAAGCAGTGCTAGAAAAAGCCAAGGGCAGGATGCTGGGGATGCATCGTACCCCTGCGGAGGCTCAGGTCCACCAGTCAGCAACGCAAAACTGCTTCAAGGGCATGGGGCCATGTGCGTTAAAGCCGTATATCATTCTCTGCAAGAGATGTCCACGTGAGTCTCTTCGACTTGAAATAATTCAAGGTTGATTGCAAGGAATTTCAAGTGGAGACAAGCTGTTGTGTAAAGTAGTCCATGCTCCATTACAGACTTGATTTATTGGAACTGACAGGAGGTTCCTGTACCCACGCGCACTGAGCATGACCGAGCGTCTCACCGAGATGGAGTACAGGATGTGTCGGCTGTGGCTGCGCAGGTCTAAATCGGGCGTTGCTGAGCCTCCTGTCGATGCGTTTCCCATGTTCTTTGCTTGGTCTTAGTTCCAGCTGTGGGCGATTGACACATCGGTTGGTAGCGTCTTAAAGAATATTGGTGATTACCAACTGTGTCAGTTGATGACAAACGCAAAGGGTCTTGTGGTCCACTCCTTGGGGGACTGCATGTCTATTGTTAAGTAGCCAGACACACAGGATGCACATCATCCATGTGTGTGGCTGGCTGTGTTGGCACAAGTCCTTTCCAGGCATCTTATTTTTATCTTCGTATTTTGTTACATTGTTTGAATTATTCTGCAGCAGAGCGACGGCCAGGGTTTCATAGGTTAGACCAATAGCTGTAAGTTCAGCAATAGCTGCTTCAGCTATTGAAATGGCAGCGTTGCCTGTTGGAAAGAAGAGAGTCTTGTATATTAACAGCGTGTCTGAAAATAACTTGTGCAAATTATTAAATATTTACTCCTAGTGAGAGATGGATACTCTCGGGTGTGATCTGGTGTGCTGTGTACCACCTGCTTTTTAGAGGGTATGTCTCTGTTGATCTGTTGAGGAAGAAAAGGTCCTTCTTAAAGCTGTGAAATGACCTATAGGAGAGAAATGTTTATTTTAATTTCTAGAAAAAGAATTATATTTTCTAAAGTTATAATAAGTAAGAACAAAGTAAGCTTAGGCTTCATGTTCTTTATCATGACTTCATGTCTTTAAAGCATTGTTTTGCTGTTGGGGAAAAGGTCTCAAAGTCTGTGCCAGGTATTTTCAGAAGGTCTTAAGGATGTTTTGTTAGCAACTGTTCAGGTAATCTCTGGCTGTGTTGAATCTCTGTGAGAAGATCTACTCCCTTCACTTGCCTTTTGTGTTTCACGCTCCAGGCAGAGATGCACGTGGCGAAGCGCTGCTAACCAGAGCATCAGCGAAAAGCAGTGCTGGATGTGTTCGTGGGAGATGAGTGCTCTCCTTTTGCTGACGCTCTCAATAGTTCACCCTAGTCACCATCAGCACCACCGCACTGAGCGGTGTGAATAGGTGTTGATTTTCTTGACCATGTGCAGTAGTGTAATTCATTGGAGTCCATGGAAGTTTATCATCTCCAGCATGGGAGTAAAGTTGGAGTATTTCCCTCTGTCTTGTTCTAGTTTTTACCTGGAGAATTGAGGCATGAGCTAGGAATCTCTGGGAGTTCAAGAATCAATTCCCCCCGACTTTGGGACCATTCGTAATTGGGGTGGTTGGCTCTTGGGGCTGACAGTTCTGGTCTTGCTGTTCGTTCCTCTGCCTACTTTAAAGTGAGTGGTGGTGTTTATAGAAGAAATTGGAGAAAATATAAAAGAATCTCAAAGAGTACAATAGAATCTGAAGACGTGTTGATGATACCTTAAAAAATAGCATTGGCAATGTGGTGAATGAGCTCTCTCTCTGTATATTAAAATCTCCAGTGTAGAAAGACTCTTGCGTGCAACATCTAGAGTTGGAAAGCCTTTGTGCAGCAAAACGAAAAAATGATTTGGATTAGTGAACTGGTGTACAGAGAGCTGGCAAAAGCAGCAGAAAGGTGTGCGGAGTACTGGAAAGCTGTGTAAGGAAAACATTCATATACACTTACATTTATCAGTTCCATGTCTGGTGGGGCGACTGTTAGGCTGAACACAGTGTGTGCAAGATGTCTTCTGAAGCTGTGCCTGCTGAGTGATAGAGGCAGCAGCATGCTGTCCTCCTGGAAATAATTTCTTGCATAGGAGAAAAAAACATTCCATTTAGGCTTCTTGAGGAATGGCGAGCAAATGCTAATTCCCTTTCAGGGTCTGTTGCCATGGGGAGTCAGTTCAAATCCCTTCTAATGCCTTCCTCAGCAGCAAGTTGTGCTGACACATGCTTTTCATGACTTCCCAGAAAGAGCAGAGAAATTGCTTGAAACAAAAGCTTCATCAGAATTAACAGCCGCAGGAAGATTAAGGTTTGCCGTTTGTTAGCTGCGGGTAGGACAGATCAGAAAGTTGTCCATTATACACACTAACCCAGCTCGACCGGCCTCCTGCCTGCGCTGGGTGGGCTGCACGGGGAGGAATGGGTCAGGCCGACACCAGGCATGGTGCTGTGCAGGGAAGCCTACCCGCTCCTCTCCTGGAAAGCGAAAGGGTAGTTTATGGAGCAGATCGTGGGCATCAGTCCTCCAGCGTGATCCAGGTTGGATGTGGTTAGGGTTAGGCGGATCCTCACATCTCACTGGTGCCATTAGGAGGGAGATGTGCAGCTCCTGCCGCCTGCTTTTTACACCTTGGTGCCGGCTCGGTGAAGCTGGGTGCGGTTTCCTGAGCGTCCCCGGCAGAGCCTTGGTACTGGGATGAGGGACTGAACTAGGGTAGGGGACAACAGGGAGCTGTGGTCTGAGGTGGCAGCAGTAATGCCAGCGATGAGAATGCTCTCTCTGGCTTGCCGATGTAGATTGTTAGTTGCTGTAAAATGAACAAAGATTTAGAAGCTGCTTTTTCAAACACTTAAACAAGCAAACTGACATCGAAGTCTGTCTTTGTCTGGTGAACAATGTATGACTAAGATTAGTGTTTAATGCTTTAATGGGGGCATAGCCGAAATACCAGGTTAAAAAAAAAGTAAAAATAAAAAAAATCTGCATTTTCAGGAAACTTCATCTGTCTAAAGAGCATGCAAATGCAACATCTGTATCGCAAATCCAAACTCTCTTGTGACCTTTTCCCTTTGAATAGGCAACTCTGACTTCTAAAGAGTTTCCGATTGCTCCCACTGAAATTCACAGGAAATTTTTCTTTGCTACCGTGCTGGCTTGCACGCTCTGCCGCCTTTACTGCCAGCGGTGTGCCAGCACAGCTGTTCTTGTGCCCGCATGGCACATCAGATTAGGGAACTGATCTGGCAGAAAAATAAACCAACCAAAAATCGCTTACTTTATTCCTCCAGACCAGTTCCTAGAGAAATAAGAAAAGGATCAGATACTGGATGCTTTTCCTTTCTGTTACCAAGTATTATCAATAATCTCCTTTCATGCCGGTGGTATTTATGGATAAATACTTGCTGTTGAAAAGGGAGTGTAACTTTGGGGATATTTTTTAAGCTTTTTGTTTATACAAGATCCTTCAACTTCTGGAAAGTATCTGTACATTTATGAACTAGTTTACACCATAGGTAGGTGAAACTTTATTTTTCAAGCTATGAGAGCAACATCAGTCTGTGGGCAAAAATGTCTTTTTGTATCAGCAGTATAGATCTTTCATCTGATGCGTGTAATGTGCCTTGCCTATTTTGTGTGGCTCCTATATGTGTAACTTTAGCAATATTTATGCAAGTTATTTTGAGCGAATGTTGATATTTGATGGTGATTAAAGTGGTGATTTGCACGGATGATGTGTGGAACCCTTAGAGCCTGGGTTTGTATGACAGTTAAATCTAAATCGGCACGAATTCAGACTGGCTTAAATGCTTAGCGATATTTGGGCGACTGTTAGTGGCTTAGTGAAATAAGATGACCAAGACTGCAGATGGGTGGATGCCTCATGAAATATGGTCATGTTAGGTTTTTATAATCTCTTCAGATTTGGTTTTGAGGTTTAACTATGGCTGAGCTTTTCATCTGATGGCTACTTTGTTTTATGAAAACTGTTTTAAAAAAATATAGCCCATGTTGTGCAGCAGCTGGTCTCTGAAAGCTTGAAGGTTGTTCTGCCAGAAGATTAGCTGATACTTTCTTTAGAAAGTAAAAACATGGACTGGAAACAGCAGCACTTTTTCTAGTGTGTAAAGCCTGGAAAGAAGTTCCTGTTGATGGCTACTGATAAACTAACCTAGGAGAAATCCTGCAGCATATTTTAACATGGTCCAGGGAAAGAAAGTTGGTGAGAGCGTATATTTTCCTGGTTCCGTGTTGTGGTGTAAACAGAATTGCAAATGACTTCACTCCCTTTCTTCAGTATCTGTTGTTTCATAATATTAGTATAACAAAGGGCTGAGCCCTTGGACTATTGAGAGCGTGTTCAGGGTAAGCGTCTCATCTTCTCAGATTTCTGCTGCAATGTGTTTGCCAAGCTGCTGAGTCCTGATGGCACCGTTGGAAATGATGTACAGCGTGATCTGGAACGTTTCTTTGTTGAACTAAGAGGTTATACAGAAAGACCGACGATCCCATCTGGGCAGCCCTTATTCTGTTCCAGAGGTGTGCAAGTAAATCTCTTGCTTTCTCTCAAACTTAAGGTAAATCAGTTAACCTACCTCTGTTCTAATGATGTCTGTAGATCTGTTGTGAAGCTCAGTTGCTTACCTTTTGAATACTACCTCAGTATTCTCCAAGTAAAGTTTGAAGTAGCGTTTGTACTGTACTGTGATTTGGTGTTTATTTTTTTGTTTGCGATAACTGGAGGCTAACTGGGTGCATGTGATGGCAGTCATCGGAGATTGTGAGTGCCCCTGCCGCAATCACAGCTGCCAGATGAGAGACCAGGGTTTCTCTCTGGACAGTGTATTCCTGCTACTTAGTGCCAGCCAGATGGTCTTTCTGCCCTCCCATACAGATGTCTCTAATGCTTCTAAGAGTGCTCTCTGGCCATATCCAGAACTAATACGGTGTTATTTCCCATCACATACTTAGTGTGTCCGTTGCTTGACTCTCTATTGCTCTTCTAACCTATTTTTTTTCCTTTATTATACTTTTCCTTTATGTCAGTTGCAGCATCCAGTATCTCTGAGCTATTTTTTTCACTGTAAAATTTATCGTTAACAGGTATCTGAAACAGGTGCAGGCTTCCAAAATCTGGAGCCCTTCGAATATTCAGTGTTTCCTGGACTTTCTTTTCTGTTGAAGAGAGAATTGCTAGGCACATGTGCACTTTTTCTTTTTTAAAACTTTGGTAGAACTTTTTACAGAATGTTTGTTTTTACCACACATCATTTTGTGCTTGGGAAAGGAATACATTTTTTTATGAATCCTACTTTCAAAATATGTTCGCCAGGTAGATAGTGGAACAGTGAGCTCTGAAACTGGAGCTGTGGTTTTGTCAGAGGGAAGGGCTGGTGAACTGCACTATCTGTCCTGTTACTAGGAACGATTCTAGTATCTGATTGACTTAATACTGTTATCTGTTGAAGTGCTTCAGAAACAAGAAGGGGAGAGGGCAGCTGAGAAAAGGTGAGGTTAGCAATCTCCACTCTGTATACTGCTCACTTAACTACCAGTTAATCTGTCTGAGTGTTCTCAAGAGAGCTGCGCACAGAACTCAAACGAGTTCCTGGCTGGTGCTAAATGGACGTGTGCTTAATACCCTCTTCACACTTGGGACCTGCACAGTGTCCAGGTTAAATATTGCAGATAAATATTTAGATTGTGCTGCTACTTTCTAGAATAGTTCAGCGCTAACCCCAACAGTCAGCCTGAGCTGAGACCATGTTTCCCGCGAGTGCTGGTGGTACAGTGCGTTGTGATTCCCTGGAATGAGCGTCCCACTTCTCCGCACAACTCACTGAAGCACGGGGTTTTTCTGAGCGGGAGGGGAAGCTGCAGAATACAGTGAGATGGGGGTGTCAGGTGTTGTGTTAGCCTCTTGTGATAAGAAGCATCTATCACAACCTAGACAGAGCATTGCATCCTCTGCTAAATTCAGGAGCATCTTACACATTCATCTCTACAACTTTTATAATCAAATAATTTCATAAAGCATGCATATAACAAAACTTTCTTTGTGAGAAGTTTACCCACTATCTTGATAACAAAAAAAAATTCATATTTGTTCTTCTCATCCATCCATATCTGCACAGGTATATGTATATGCATGCGTACACACATGAATACAGAAGTTCAACTTATTTTTTGTATCAAACTTCTTCCAGCAAAATGAGTTTACTGCCATTAATAACTCTTTTGTAAAGGACAGTTCAGTAGAACTAAACATAGCTCTTCCCTTTGGAAGTATGTCTTATGGAACATAGTGCTCAAAATACTGAAATAATGCAGCTGATACATGTGTAGTGGAAATTAATCGGCTAAACTAGAAAATACAGTTCCTTCGAGTTCCTGTGTTTCTGTAGGCCACAGAATGGACTCCCTTGCTCAGCTTACATGTTAATACGTTTTATCCAGATATAAAGTAAATGCATTCTTGACACACTGGAGTAACATCTCTTCACTCAGATAGTGAAGCATCAACTGCTTTACCTCTTGGAACGAATGTGCCAGGCTCAGGGCTGAACCTACAGGAATTTTGCTTGTTGTGAAAGAATGATACCCCTAAGTTGAGAAACCTGCAGAGCGGAAAAGTTAGGAGTGTTTTCAACTCTCTGAATTGGTTGCATTATCAAGTAACTACACAGAGTCATTTTGCAGTCAGACTTGTATCTGTTCAGGATTTTGGTAACTTTTTGCCAAAATAGTTCTGGTGGTACAGTCCTTTCATATTTAAACGTAACTATATGCTTACTGGCACTTTTTACTCATATAGCTTATCCTACATGTATAAAATCAGTTATACAGGTTTAGCCTGTATAACATTCTGGTCTATGACATAAAGGGAATGTTCTTTTTCTACTATGTTATTGTTGTTGAAATGGTGCAAATTTGTCTACAGTTAAGTTCCTAAGTGCATGTTCATTTGAAATGATGGTATTTGGCCCAAAGAGTGCAGTTGGTTGGTTTTTTGTTTGCTTTTTTTTTTTGTACAATACAGTGAGGCATGATCTTTGGCTGGGCTCTCCCAGAGCTCTGTAACAGAGAAAGCCAGTAACTTTCAGGGCCATCCAAATAACTGCTGGTGTTTCTTTGGGAGGTTTTCTTACAGGGTGTTTGTGTCAGCTGATGCAGCCGCCTTGGGATTCTGCCTTCACCCCTGTCGTGCCAGGGAGAACCTTTGTTCTAAGGGGCCGCGGTGGTGTGGGAGAACCCTTTGTGCAAGAACAAAGGAGTATTGTATTGGCATGAGCCCTGAAAGGAGGCCAGAGGGTTTCTTTCAGAGGCACTGCATGTATATATTGACAGCGACGTTTTCCCCCTAAATCTCCCCCATGATACGAGTTCTGTGTGGGAGCTGAGGAGATAAGATTTCTTTTTATTTTGTGTAAATTCTTAGTGATGAATATTTGATAAGGTTTTCTTAATTAAAACATGGTGCCACTTGTATTTTTGCAGCCTAAAACCAAAAGTCTGGCAGTAGGCTGGACCATAATGGTAGAATTATTACTACGCTCTAAAAGTAACTAACAGCTTGTGCCTTAGTAAATAACGCTAGAAGAGTGGCCCTAGTTATGGCAAGCTATAATGAAAGCTTATGGCTGGCCAGGGCAGAAGTCCAAGAAATGCAGAAGATGAAGTCTGGCAGAGGTAGCGGGTATTACTGCTTAGCGTTCTAAATTTTAGTAAAATATGCCTTTAGTGTAAACAATACATGGGCTGTACCCAAAACACATACTGTAACGGAGACTGTGATAGTTTTAAGATAGAGCAAAACAGAAACAGGCATTTTTGGCTCACACCTGCACTGGATCATTCAGACCATCTCTCCTCACCACAGAGGCAACAGCGGAGAGGCAAATCCCACATCTGCCACGACAGCCTCTTCACAAACCTGCAACAGAAATGTCATAGATATCAGATTAGTATTTGCCTGTCAGTCTCTGATCAACAGGGCAAGTAAACATAAACATCACTCTACACTTTTTCACCAAGTTATTGGCTTCAGCCCCATGCTAGCTGCTTCTTCTGCAGAAGTAAACCGTGTCACCTTCCGGACTGGAGCACCTCTGGCAGGGGTCTCCATGAGAGCCCATCCGATCCAACAGCTCGCTGGTGGGAGAGGAGGAAGCTGGCTCCCCTCTGCCTTGCCTCCAGGTCGCAGGATTCTGCTACCCCTCACAGTGTCGATGCTGTTGAACCTTCTCTGAGCTTGTTCAGCTTGCTAGTCCTCCAGGGACAGCCTACTTTTTCCTGGGTTTGTGAGTTGAATCAGCTGAGGGGTGCCTGGTGACTGACAGAAATGGAGGGGGAGAGACGGTCTGCTCAGCCACTGCAGGGGACCGCAGTGGAGATGGGAGCGGGGTTGTTTCCAGGCCAGAAATGGCAGATATTTCTGGGCTCTCCTGATCAGCTGCTTCACCTTCACCACAGCAGGAGACGGCGTTCATTGCACCGATGCACGCGGAAGAGAAGTTCTCCAGGTTCTTCTGTTCCCCTATAGCTGAGTACAGTGGTTGGGTCCCAGGAGTTGACTGTAGCTAAATTGGTCGTTAAGGATAATATGAGTCCTGTTGGCTATGATTTAAGATTACTTGTTTTCCTTTAGGTTTTGAAATCACTTGAGCAAAAGGCATCTGTATTCCTCAGCAGAGCTGTAGTCCAAGCATTTACAGTGTGCTGTGGTATTTCATTTGGGGGGGTTTGTTACTAAGCCCCCCTGGCAGGAGCAGTGTCCTTACATCCTGCTAGTGGTTTCCTTGGACAAAGACAGTTGGAGTTGTTTGTGCCAAGTGTGGGCGAGAAAGCAGCTGGGTTGACCAGAGTGAAGGTGGGAGGAAGATAAAATGGGAGACCAAAGCAGGCTTGTAACGGGAAGGGGTATCTGGATTGCTGAAACGAGAGTCTTGGACTTCATGAAATAGCAAAGGGAGGAGGAGGATCCAGTGAAAGGATCTGGTGTCAGAACAGGAGATCAAGGAGTCCAGGGGGGTTTTGGTTTTGGCTTTTTTCCAGCAACAAATATCAAAGAAATATGCAGCGCTGGCTTGTTTGGCTGTAACTATAACTCTGCATAATAAGTCCTGCTGGGTGGGATGGATTTTTGCAAGGTCCAACTTGCAAAACTAAAGGCTGAAATTCTTTGAATGGAAGTTCAATGAAATGACTCAAACAAATACAGCCTTGTCTCGAGTTATAACCACCAGCTTATTAATGAGTTAACTTCTACTGTTTAGGTCTCTGAAAATAATTGTTCCGATTGTTCCCATTGTCCCAGATTGCGGCAGCAGAACAGCGAGTGGCTGTGATGGAAACGCTCCCGGAGCTGAAGGGGGGTTGTTTCTCACCTCATTGTCAGCAATTGGCTTCAGCCACTTGCGTTCCCCTCACTTGGCTGGTCTTTGTTTTGGGCTGGCTTGCTGTACATTTCCATTTTAACTGGTTTATAAATATTATTGGCTGGATCCAAGAAAAATTAGCGGTTGGGGGCTTGGCCTAGCGGAGCTCTGGGGCCTGTGTCCAAAAAGACTGCTCTCCACTCCCAGCACTTACTGGTGGTAGCATCTGCGGCAAATTACCCGTGAATACCTCGATGGGCTTGTCTCTGATGCTGCTGGCGTTGGAGGCAAAACTCACCCTGTGGCAGTGCTGGGAGCCTCAGCCCTGGCGGGGGCCAGCACGGACCTGTGCAGGGAAGGGTTGCTGCCCGGCTGCTGTGGGCTCATGGAAAGTTCTCTGCAGTCTGCCTCTGAAAAGAGTGCAGTGGTTCAGAGATGAATCCCGGTCTTCCTCCCGTGCAGCGATGTGGGCTTCTGCCTGCTGATAAAGATACTTGGTTCAGGCGGCCGTCGAGGGGGAGTGTTCAGGCTCCCAGGAGCACGGACCTGTGCAGGGAAGGGTTGCTGCCCGGCTGCTGTGGGCTCATGGAAAGTTCTCTGCAGTCTGCCTCTGAAAAGAGTGCAGTGGTTCAGAGATGAATCCCGGTCTTCCTCCCGTGCAGCGATGTGGGCTTCTGCCTGCTGATAAAGATACTTGGTTCAGGCGGCCGTCGAGGGGGAGTGTTCAGGCTCCCAGGTATGCTGGTTGGGCTCTGGGGTGTCCTCGGCTGGTGGCACTTGCCAGGTGGAGTATCGCTCCCCTTCGTTGTGCTCGGTCCTGTTGGTGATTAGCTGTGTAGCAGGGCCATAACGGAGGCAGGGGAAGCAGCAAAGACGGTAAAGCAGATGGACAATTTATCCTCTGCTTCAGCACAGGGTAGGGGCAATTTATCCTCTGCTTCAGCACAGGGTAGCATCAGTGCTCTGAGCTGAGAGCACTTCTTCCCTGTGCAAAGCTGGGATCCCTTGGGGCTGGAAGACACAAAGTTTGCATGACTGATGTAACTGCACCTCGTGAGAGGTGCTGCTCAAATTGCCTGTCCCCAGGAGAGTTCATCTTGAGCTCCCACGGGTGAATGAATGTCTGCCAAGGGCAAGGGTGCGCTGATGCAGAGGAGCGCTCAGGGGGCTCTGTGTCCACATAACGCTGTTCTGTGGTCTCAAAATCAGGAGGTAATTGCCTTTGACTCACTTTTTTTTTTAATAAGCTTCAATTGGGGGGAGCATGTGTGGTTTTGTGGTGTTGTCTGATGTGCTCGTAGCTTGTTAAATATGGGACAGCATCATTAAAATAGATTAAATTGATCATCTCTCCATGGCCTGCAGGGGCTGTGGGGGTTGACCGTAACAATAGACGCCCATCGCGGGTGCAGCGGCAGCCGGGTCGGGTGGGCTCGCTAAGGCAGCCTTAGACTTGCCGGTTGTGAGCGTCGCTGACGGTCCATCTCTAGCTGTCTCCAAGGGATCTGCCTGCACCCCGCGCCTGTATACCCTGGGAGGTGGGCGTGTTTGGAGAGTGAAAGGCTACGTTCATTGTAATGCTTTGCATGAAGCTAATGAACTATTCTGCATAAAGGGCACAAATAAATATTCTTGTAGTGCTTGCGGTAGTTACACATTTCTAGTAAATTAACCCAATTATCCATACTGTTTCACTTTGTAGGGTGACTGCCTTTGATGGTGAGCAGAAAGTCGCCTTACGATGAGTTACTGGAGTCTGGATAAGAAAAGCTGTTTGCAGTACTGCCGGCACTTCTTAGTGGACAATGGTGTATTTCATGGTAAGTGACAAGTTAGGTTATATTTTGGCTTCTTGTGTTTCCGACTGTCACATGCCGGTGAAATTTCCGAGCGGCTTACGTGTATGTCGCCGGTGAGGCTGCGCTGGGGGCCGGTCAGCAAGCGGGGCTGCCCAGGCCTCGCTTCGGCCGTGCCTTTACCGTGCGGCGGCTCAAAGCGGGTGCAGCGGCCAGGCTGGCTCTGGCGGGCTGCGGCGGCTTC
>NW_009599815.1:0-39309 GCF_000690535.1 Cariama cristata | reverse complement strand
CCCACCCTAGTAAAATTACCTTATTTTGATTTGGCTTAACTAACACAGGATTTTATCCTAGAACGACCATTCCACAGTTATTCAGAGTGGATAATTAAATGCGTCTGAGGGGTTTGTTTTTTTGTTTTGTTCCCCCTCCCCCCAAATTTGTATTTCAAATAGTAGCAATTATGATGTATTTTCAGTGAGTGCCAGCTTTTACTTGCTGTTAGACAAATTCCTCCCTTTTGCTGTTTTTCTAGGGAATGTTCTTTTTCTAATTCAAATGGACTACTTTTATAACCAAGATCACTAACTCCAAAGTTGTTTCCTAATTTTCATTTTTAGGGTCTTAAAAAGTTCTGATTTAAGTTTGAAGCCAAAATACTACTGTCTTCAAAGGGATCAGAATGAAGCAGCTTAAAGCAATGTCCTGTTCCACATAAACTTTCCATTGTCAACATTGACTTTTACCGCTAGCCATAATGCTCTGTCATAAACGCTGATTGCAGGGGCATTGTGGCAGTGATACACTCCTTCGTCTGCTGAAAGCATTAGTTCTGCGAAAATTTTCGTTTCAATTAATTCTCTCCTAGTTATTGAGGTATCATCATCACAATAATACTTTAATATTGTCTTCAAAGTAAAAACCTGCAAACCCTTCAGAGATTTAGTGAGTTAAGCCAGGAAAGGAGTATGACAATCAATTTGCATATCTACGGTGGCTCATCGTCAAGTAGAGACAAACATATTTGTAGAAAAGCTTGCTCAAACTGATTGCAAATGTCGTTTTTATCCCTTTTTCAGTAGGCTTTAATTAGCATGCAAGCAACTTTTCATTCATCTCGATGTTTCGGAGAGGCAGCAGTATTCCTCCATGTAAATACTGGACTGTACAATGACCCATCTGGTCCAAAGTAAATAGACCCTTAGGTTGTTCTCATATTGTGTTTGTGGACCACACCAACGAACTAACTCAAAGTTAGCCCTCTCTAGAGTGGCTGACTCCATCCATACCACATAATGCTGGGACTCATGTCACCCATGCAACACTGAGGCACAATTCTTAATATTTTTGTGTCCTGGATGACGAGAGGGTTGTCTGTACCTGAGTGATAAGATACACGTTCTAGTGCCTGGTTGCAGGTGAAGAAGATGCGCAAGTGCTTCTGGGTTCAGGGGGAGAGAGCTGCTCTGGAAGGGGAAAACTAAGCTGAGTATGTATACATACTGCCTATCTAAAGGGTACCCTACAACAACTGGGGCTGTCAGCTGTGCTCCAGTTTCCTGGGAGACTCAGCAGAATTTGCAGTCCTAGCCCGGAGCCACGTGGATCACTCCAGCTGTGATCCCAGTAATGAGGTTAGAGGTACGGCACCACAGGCGGGCAGGGAAGCGGGACATTAGCGTGAACCATAGAATGAGCCAAGCGAAGGTACATTTGCACATTTATTATAATCTTATTCTGTGTCTCAGAAGACAATGGTTCTGGAAAGAGTATTGAGGGAACCAAGAAACCGTGATCTGCCTGTGCAATATTGTGACAAAAAGAGCTAATGTAATCCTTGGATGTTGAAACAGGGAAACAGCATAAAGGATTGAGAAGGGTACTCGAGCTATACCAGCACAGAAAATACTGTTTGATTTGTCTATGATTTTAGAAGAATGTTGAAAAGTTGAAAAACAGAGACAAAAATGACTTGAAATCTGGAAAGCCTAAGAGTGTGCAGGTTCTCTGTTTTATCAACGTTTCAAACCTTGATTACAGCTTTGAAGAATTTTCACAGAAGCTTATGCACATGCTTAAAGATTTTGCTGAACTGTGTTGGTAGTCATTACACAATAGCGATACATCTTTCTTTTTTTCTGCACCCCTCCTTGTATTAGTCAGATACCCATCTCTACAGGACATGATTTACTCTTGTGGTTATGAATATTCCAACCAATCTCTCAACAAGGGAAGAGAGAACAGATGGGGCTTAAACAGTAGAGCCAGATTTTCATTAGCACCTTTGAGTAACCACAATGCTACTAAATTATAATGAACTAGAAATGGATTTCATCTTGCAATAGGTATATGTTGATGATGAAGTGGTATGGTTCTGCCTACACTAAGTTTTCTAGATGTTCCATTTTTGTTCCCAAAGCACTATTGCTACTGGTATCCTTAGACACCCTAGGGAAGGCAAGTGTCCAGCATTTTTGATGTTGAATCATTTATTCCAACTAGGATTGTAGAAAATGTTATCTGAAAGGGTTGCAGAGCTGTCGAACTGCACAGTGGCTCCCAATGTGCCTGAATGCTGTGGCAATGGACTGATGTCAGTGATTTGCAGATTTTTAGAATTTCTTTTTTCATATTGAGAAAAGACAATTATGATTAATAATTTAAAATTTTGTCTGGAATATAGGCAAAAGATATTTTGTAACAATTGCCAAACAATAAAGTGTTATTTTGAACTCAGTACATCTTTTTTTCTTTTTTTTTTTTTTTTCTTTTTTCCACTTGTGCATTCAGAATAATGAATATTGTATATGGTAGTTTGCCTGGGGCTTTTTCAATGTACCAGGAGGATTCCTGTATGGAAAATGACTGCTGTTGCTAAGTAGCCACAAGAAGAAAATTGCACAATTGGAAAATATGTCTTAGGGGAAAATATTTTTTATTTATTTATTAAACCACTTAGAGTGGCACTTAGACTCTTTTGACTAATCCTACCACTTCTCAGTGCAGTTTCATATGGTTCAGCTGCAGATCCTCTAGTGAAATGCTGAGACAGATGACTGGATTATGGTACAGTGGTATCTTCTCCTGTGCTTTCAGCTCTGCTTAACAGGAAGCATTTCCATTGATATTTACCACCTTTGGGCAGCAAAGATAAGATCGCACAGCTGGATGGCAGGAATATCAATTTAATAGTTTTTGATTTTCAAAAGTTGCCTTATTTCACCTCCAGATTTCTTAGTTTTGTTAGAATTTCGGATCCTGCAAAATTACATTGTACATAGTAGCGGCCTTTGGAGGATATTCAGTGGAAGATGACCTTTATTGATGGAGGATATTCAGTGAGGAAGTGCATATAGATCAAGAAACTAGAAACTAGTATCTCTTTTCTAGGTTTCAGCCTGCTCTATTACTAAATCGGTATGTGTTGGACAAACCCTGCTACTTCTCTGTGTTGTATAAGGAAAAATATTCCTGACATTTAATGTTTATAAACAGTTCTGAGAACACTGTTTAGTGCTGGTGTGTAAATCGTACTGTGAGATTGGGTGCGGTATTATGCACATGCAGGATGTATATGAGATTGGGATATAGGGAAGTGAAAAAGTTTGGATGAGTCAGGCACAAAAGGACCAGGGATGAATGTTTTTTTATGAATTACTGCAGCCTACTTTAGTGAGGATAAGTAAACAAACTAGCAGCAAGCTAGCCATTATTTTTCATGGTATTACGGCACTGGAGTACTGCTTTTATGATATATCAACCAAGGTCTGCAATTGCATGTACAAATATAAAACCAAGCTCTGAGTGATATGGTAGATTCACTTGAGAATTCCTTTGTTTTTATCACTCACCAAAATATTAAAGTTATCCTGGTAGGTTTGGCATAAAAATAACTCTTAGTTGAAAATTTGTCAGGAAGATAGTCATTAGTGAGGATAAGTATTCTGGTGAAAAATAGTTTGTTTTTCAGTTGGAAAGCCGTAGTTCATGTAAATGTAATACCTTAACACCTCTGTGCAGAAAATGAGAACACTTTGTAATTGCCTTCCTATGTTTTGAATGGAAGAGTTGCATGTGTTAGTATCATTGTCATCTAGGACCAGAATGAGAATGTGGAAACTCCTTATTTCTTTGACCTCACGCTTAGATATGTGTTCAAGGAAGGATGGGTCCAGAGAGAGTCATCAGAAGTACAAATCTTGCTTTGTATCTGACGATTTTGATCTAGTGATCTAATGAGCATTTTCCCGGATTCTCTGTCTTTCACAGGCAGAAACATTGCCCCAGTGCTGGCAAGGGCAGGCTCCGTACCCTCTCCCCAGTAGGTTTCTGAGCCTGCTTTTCTCTGTTGGTGCTATGGACTTCCGCAGCATGTATACTTTGTATGAAGCTGTTTGAGCTTACACCCCAAGAGAAATCGTTAACCTTCCTGTATTTTTGAGGTTGCATGTTACAGTGTTCATCTAAAACTTATTTTCTGAGTTTTATATGAAAGCAGACTTTGAGTAGAGCACAAATAGTTCTGGGAGCAGGACCAAAACGTAAGTTTTCATTTTCCCCAGTGAAATTTCTAAAAATGCTGACTTCTGGTTTCCCTTAAAATAGCAGTTATTCAATTGATTAATATTTCTGTTGGCATAATATGTAATTACCTAGTGACAGAGTGTAAATGGAGGAAGATCTGAGTATGTAGCTAGAATTAACAAAGGAATTCACATGGAATTCAAAGACTCTGGAAAGCAAATTAGATGGTGCAGTGACAGGCATTACTGGCCACTTAGCTGCAGATAGCATCTTTCATTTGTTCATTTGAAGAGATGATAACTTTGGTAATGTTTTCAAGCCTTCAGCTTCTGGGGCATGATCAGGCCACAATTTTGATCAAAATTAATGTCCCTTCCATTTCTGTCTTGAAGGCAGTAACCTCTTCTTCTGGAGGCTGGTTTCTGTGATGCTACAAGCACTTCCATCTCTTTGAGATGAGTTTATAGTATTTAAAGCTTCACACTGGTATTGTTCACATTGTTCTCTTCTGATTGCTTCTTTCTGTTTTTAAGCAATGTCAGCCTATGAAACTTTACTTGAGAAAACGGTTCACACTTTAAGTTGGTTGTGCTGTAGTTTCAATCAGGACGGAGGTGTTAATGGAGCTGCTTTGGCTTAGGAGGAAGGAAGCTGGTGACATGAATCTATGAAGTAACTTACCTAAAATATGAAGTAAATGACTCAACTGCTTGGATGTCATGTCCTCATATCTGCCCTGTGTAGGCCAGATGTATTGACTTGCAGATGCTATTGCGAGATCAGCATGTTTGGGGGTTTTTAGAAGGGCTGAAAAAAGCAGTATGTTAGAAGGCTTTGGCTCTCTTCAGGATTTTTGTAGAGTGCTAACTGAGCTTCAGGCCCTGTTTTATTTATTACAATGTTTGTAGCTATAAATTTTTTTTAAGCACTCAACTCCATCTTGATGTTTTTTAACAAATTTATGTAGAAAGAAATAAACCACTATAGGATCAGGTAGTTCTTGCCTCTAAATCTTTTCCTGAAATACAGAATCATAGAATCGTTTAGGTTGGAAACGACCTTTAAGATCATCGAGTCCAACCGCAAACTGTAAATATGATGGCTTTTGATAGAAAGCCTGTTTTATTTTTGCCAAGTATGATTTTAAAGTTGCTGTATCTATTAAAGGAAGAGAGCACAAAGTGCAAATGGATACATTTTGTCGCTGCTCTGTAAAATGACCAAGTTTATCTAGAATGTGTTTAAAATGGTAAGGTTATTCTGTTTTCCTTCATGGACTTCCATCCATGAGAGCAAAAGAAGTCAACTGCTCTTGGATAGAGTTGTTATAGAATATCCCTAGCCATTACTGACAATGTATGGGAGGTTAAAATAAATGACGGTTTACTCCTTCAAAGCAGAAAAACTGAGCACTTGAAAAAATAAAAATGATTCAACTTTGCTGCTACAGTATCTTTTGTGATGTTTTTTGCTTAGCTTCATAAAATGTAAGCAATCAGTGAGAGATTCTTGTCACAAAATCAACTGCTAATTCTGTCAGTGAAGCTCTGTAACAGCATTTGCTCCTATATTTCCTCAGAATCAACATTTCAAGGCAGAAATAGGGTAAACTAATACTACCTAGCGGTGGTATTTTTTTTTTCTTTTAATAAGAAGGGCCATATTATTTTAACATAGTATTGTTGAAAATTTATTTGTGGATAATCCTATTAATTTTACAGGCGTTATTTGTTCATTGATTTAAATGAGGACACAGTCATGCTCATCATGCAAATTTGTCAGTTACTTCTTAAGTTTAGATAAAGTCCATTCAGTTTTATCAAGCTCGGTTTTATGCAGTTTGGATACCTCAGATAAAATAAGTAGCCATCTGCGTTCAGCATACTTTTCTATTTTGTTACAGAGTAGATGTAGATTTTTAATAGTGCTTTAATTTTTTTATAAAAGTATGGGTTTTGTTATTTGATCATGAACAATGAACAGCAAGTTAAGAATACTACATGGGAAAGACTGGGTTGAACTGCCTGGGAAAATAAGCTGTGCCTGAAGTCATGAAACATGAATTACTACTGGTAAAATTATATGCTGGAAGTTTTTGGAGCATGGATCCCACACAGTGAAGTTGGAGATATCTTTATAAGTCATCAGTGTTCAACGTATACTGTGGACTGATAAGCAACCATTTTTGTATATGGCCCAAAATACAGCCTGACTACCACGGCAGTTTCTGAGCACACACAGCATCTACACTTGACCTGAAACTGCTGTAATACTGTTAAGCATAGTCAAATTACATAATGTGAAGAAACTTAACTCATGTCTTGTTTCTAAAACTGATAAAACTGATTTATCGTATAAGCTCAAGAAAAACACCTGTTCAGGTAAATTCCTTATCTTGGTAAATATATTTCAGACCCACATACAGACATTCAGTGGCTCGGTCTCTCAAAAATGGTTCACTGAAGCATTTGTAAAAGAATATAAACTAACTTTCATCCAAACTAGGACTGTGAATATTGAAGGATAAAATTTTGAATGGAAAGAGTACTACATAAGAAAAAGCGTACTAGCGGTTTTTAATATCTGAAGACTGAAATGTGGGGATTTTTGTCAGGGTACATTTTAGTGCACAAGCTACTATTTAGGTAGGATGCTATGTAATACTCATTCTGTTATTTGGAATACTAAAATACATTGCAGGGATGGCTGGTAAAAGTATAGAAGTGGTCCTCAGTGAGTAGTCAGGGGTGTTATGCCTGTGCTTTCTGGGCGGTGCCAATTTTGCAGACTGGAGTTCATCCTACATCTTTGGAGCTCTGTTGGTTAATGAGCAGTGACCATATGATGGTGGAACGCAAGGACAAGTATTTTTCTCCTTCAGTAGCAGATGCGGGCTTTCAATGATAGTATGATAAGGAATATTTGTGTAATTTGATCTACTCATATTCGGTCTTTCTCAGAAACAGAAACATAGGCATACAGGAATTACTGCTATATTAGAGCAGTATTCGAATAGAGCAGTATTAGAATATTATTCTTCTCATTCCAGAGCTGAGACATGTAAAGATGGCTTGGGAGTCTGTTCCAGTTGTTTTTGCATAGTACAGATCTGCCCTTTCTCTCTGTTATGTTGCACAAGTGATGCGTTGCTGAAGTTTTGATTATGGCAAGATCTCATTTAGGAATTATTAGGAATAACCCTACCCCTCAGTTGCACAATAAGAACTTAAATTTCTTGATATTTGTCCAGGCAAAAAAAATTACTTAAAAAATTTAAATTAATTTCCCACAGGCGTAAGAAATGTGTGATAGCAGTGTTTGCAGCTTTTAAAGGTTTTGGAGCTGTAACTTCACTTCCTTGGAAAAACAGCAATTAGTTAATATTAATTCTGGTTTTCCTATAGTTTCAAACCAAATATTAATACTCTTGTATCAGACATCTCTAATGCTAATGATTGCTGTTCATTCTTTCTGTTTTTCTAATTCATTACTAGTAGCTAATAACTTCTTCTGTGGCTTGTAGACCATTGTGCTAAATGACTATGTGGAGACCTATTGCTCTGATGAGTTTCTGAACTTGTAGGAGAGCCTATATTGGAAAAGAACCATTGCATTAAATTATTGACTGCTCTGTTTCACGAAGACCTCCATCTTGTTGCACAAAACAATTAAAATGGTGGAATAACAAATAAAGATAGGGGAATGCTGAAATAATAAATAACTTTGAACTTTTTTTTTTCCCCATTGGCATCCAGTTACTTCCTTTGATCTTCCCTGCCTTAAGCTAATATCTGCCAAGAGAGTGCGACTGCTACTGAATCACTAAGGTCCTATTTGTTCCGCTTGACAGATGACAATGCATTTTTGTCTTTCTACAGAAGCACAGAAGTGACTTTGAAAGCTTTCACCAACCAGAAGCCTAATTTTTTTCCCTGCTTTTCCTTTTTTTGGGGGGTGGGTTTTGTTTCTCATCTCCTTGAGACAGTTTGTACTGCAGATGATTGTGACACCATTTTCTGTTTGATGCTGGTTAGACAACACTGAAGTTGTGTGACTTTGTTGTTGCTCATGATTGTTCTGGCGAGAACTGAAGTCTTCAGCAGCTGTAACATATACTGATGCTCCGGTTACGTTATGGCTAGTTTGTGATTGTCCTTTGCAATTGCCTACTTTGTAACTCCCGGATTTTTTTAACAATTGCTGTTAGTGCTAATTCTTTAGTTCTCTATAGGTTTCTTGCATTTGCAGTTGAATTGTTTGATAGCTGGATCAAAAGATTTTATGTTTAGAGTTTAGAAAGCAGACTTTGGTTTTATTAAACAATGCAACCTTGTAATGGAAGCAGGAGATACATGATTTAAATTTTGTGAAGAAATGGGAGAAACTCTTTCTTTAAGGGTGCTGTTTTCAGTCACTAGTATAAGCCTGGATATTTAAATCTGAGCTACTAAGTAAACGTCTTTTGTTCTAAGTATACATTGTACTTAGCACAACAAGAACCTAATTTCTGATGGTGATCTTAGGTGCTCCATAGTACAAAAACCAATCACTGTAGAACTGAGTGTTTCGCATTGCTTTTTGGTTCGCGTTGCTTTTTGGTTCGCGTTGCTTTTTGGTTCGCATTCCATTGGCCATGCTTGTAAGCTTGTTAAGTCAGTTTTAAATTGGACTTTGTTTCTGGAATAAGGAGTATATGTTATATCACAGAAACAGAATTTTGGAAAGCTTGCAAGTTATTCCCAAAGAATGAGATATAACCTCTTTGGCTGTTAATTTTGGACTTCTCTGATAGTTGCAGATGATGTGTGTGTGAGGATCAGAAGCTTAGGCCCTGATCCAGCAAAGCACTTAAACTAATTTTTAACTTAGCTCATCATGATCAGTTCCATTAAAGACAGGGACTGATTCATATTATCATAGAAGATACAGCACAATCTTATTAAGGACTATGTATTTAATACAGCTCCTATAATTTATTTATTTTTTTTTTAAAAAAAGTAAACCTATCAGAAAATGTCTTATAAGGAATAATTTCAAGAATGGAATCATATCTTCTGAGGGAACCTCTTACTGAGACATCTATTCTAGAAGAGCTGAATTTTTATTAGAATGAAGAAATATTTTGTTAAGTGGTGACTGAGAATTTTAAAAAGTACACCAGAACGGAAGACACGGCTCCTGGTTACAAAGGCCCGATGAATTATTAACTCATGACATCTTTCCCTTCAATATCTACCACATTTTTCCTATCTAGAATATTGAATTTGCTGTTTCACTTGGGGTCTGCGCAGGAGGACTGCAACCAGTACCTTCCCCACTGGAGCTGATCATTTTTAATGAATATTTGCTGTCTGACCGTGCTTTTCTGGAGTATGTGCCAGATGGATGACCGGTGGCACCAATGAGCCATTTGGATGTGGCTGTAGTTGTTGCTGGATCGGTGGTGGCAATAACAAGCCAGTTCTTGACATCAAGGAGAGAATACAGAAAAATTTATAGCAACATTGATTACTTCAACAACTGATATCCCTTGTGGACTTTTCTTTTGGACTTGAGGTTTGTGAGAATAGGCCCAGAGGTAAGTTGACACACCTTCCTTGTGTGGCACTGTGAACAGTCCAACAGCTCCTTGATAATCTCTAATAGGACAGAAAGAAGCTAAGGTACATGACAGGACTTGATGTGCTGGCTGCAGATTATTCACAGGTACTTGTAGCCATGCTTACAATAGCAGAGAAGATTGATTGACAATGATTAGTGGAATAATTAAAGTAAATCCAATTCTCTGAAGATGCCCAGAAAATGAGGGACTTCTGCTACCAGGAGCTGGTAGACAAGAATGGGATGCTAAAGCACCAAGACTTTTCCAAGCCATTTTGGTGAAGTGTTTTCTTGGCTTCACTGTCACAATATGTATAAATTCTTGAGGTGATAGGGTTAGCCTCACCACAAGAACCTTTCAATTGGAAGATCATCTTCTAGGAAGGAAATATGAATCTGTGAGGTGTTAAAACCAAACATAATATATTTGAATATCATTACCGGAGAGAAATAGCGTGAAGAAACGAGGTCATACCATAAGATTGTTTCTACACTGTCTTCTGGTTTGGGATTAGGCTCTACTTTCTAAACACTTGAACACTCTGGTCACTTCAGTTTGGTGAAGCACTGGAACAGATTGCCCAGAGAGGTGGTGGAAGCCCCATCCCTGGAGGCATTCAAGGTCAGGCTGGATGGGGCTCTGAGCAACCTTATCCAGTTGGAGATGTCCCTGCTCACCGCAGGGGGCTTGGACTAGATGACCTCTAAAGGTCCCTTCCAGCCCATTTTACTGCACATATCCCTACATCACATGTATGTATGGAAAAATAGTGACAGAGGGAACTAGACCCATGGAATGACACTTCAGAATGAGTCTTCTGATGAAGGCAGGCACCTTTATCAAAAAAGGTAGCTGGTTTTGCTTTGTGGAAGCCACAAAAGATGGCTGACTACTTACCGCTTCAGTCTTGGTGGGTGTTCAAATGTATGTGTGCCATTGACTACCGAGAACAGGTGGGTCCATTACTGGGGCAATGGGCAGCAAAGATATTTTGGGGAAGGACTGGAGCAGTTTACAGAAATGCTGAGAAGGTACAGTGAGGCCAATAGATTTGTTTGTTTGTTTGTTTTCCTTCCTAACTCAGATTATGACAGGGAACTGAGACTCTAATACATTGATCAGGCCAGTGAGTAGATGAATTGAGGAGAAGGTTGAATTTGCTCATGGAGCTTCTTTAATTCCTATCTAATTTAGGGAAAATAGCAGACCAATTTAAAAAGGCAGATGTCTTGATGAAAGAAGCGCAGAAGGGTTGAAACCATGAAGTGGGATCTTGAAATCAGGCATCTGTGGAGAATGGGGAAATAGAACATCATCAAAGTAATTAATATCTGCTGAGTATTTTGTTGCAGTTCTGTGTATTAGATGCATGGAATCATAGAATAAATTGGAAGGGACCTCAAGATGTCATCTAGTCCAAACCGCTGCTCAAAGAAGGTATTTTTAGATCAGATTGCTTAGGGACTTGTCCAATTGAGTCTTGAACTCAAAGTTGAGTCTCATCCTCAAAGGACAGACAGTTCCCAGCATCTCTGGGCAGCCGATTCCAGAATTTGACCACTCTCACGGTAAAAATTTATACTTAATATCTAATCAGAATTTCCCATAGTCCAGCTTGTGTCCTGTTGCTTCTTGGACTGTCGCTGCGCACCTCCAAGAAGAATCTGGCTCTGTATTTTCTGTACTCTCTGATTAGATGGTTGTAGATAGCAGAAAGGTCTCCCTGATCCTTTTTTCTTACAGTTTGAGCAGACCCTGCTACCTGATGCTGTCTTTATACATCCTGACCAGCCTGCAGCCTCTGGACTTGCTTCTTGTGCTGGGAGAGCCAAGAGGGAGTAAGGGTAGCAGGAAGTCTCATGGTGATAGCCTGAATCTGAGGCCTGTTAAACGTTAAGTGTGGAGATTATAAAATGGCCAAGCACTTGTGATTCTCCCTAGTTCTTCATCTGTTAGCAAATGTGTCTTTTGAAAAAATAGAGCTGGACCTCTTTTAGTTATCAGCTGCGGTGTAACTTGAAGCTGCAGCAAGAGATATGAAAAAAGTAGTCTTACAGTGCAGTATTTGAGAGGAGAGAGCTGAGAAAGGTCGCCTGAGGAGAACGTCATCTTGTATGCTCATGGATGCACGTGCGCAAGATCACTTGCATGCAGATGTTTAAACCTGAAGTTTGAGGGGCTCTTGTTGCTCAGTACATAGTCAAGTATTTGGCAGGAAAATGAGTCTTGAGATATAATACCGTGAGTGAGGCCAATTAATTATGAAATATGACTGATTAGCAATCGGAGCTGACATCCACTAAGCAAACCTGCTGAAACAATGGAATACCCTGGGGGAAGGGGCAGGGGAAAAGGCAGGTGGAAGGAAACTGGATATATGTATTCCACAAGCTCTGACACTTCTTCCATATCAAAAAGATGATGTTTGTATTAATCTGTATATCTGTAAGATGTTTTTTCCACCTAGAGTCCTGTATTACTAATGTTCAAATTGGTCTGTGTAGTTGATCAGAGGTACAATCTGTCTTCTCAGTGATCTGAAGAACTGTGTTATACTACATGTTATACTAATGGTACTTCATCAGTTTAAAGATTTACTCTTCTATAGGGATGGCGTACCGGTGTGTGTGCCAGTTAGCCTCAAATCACCGCAGGGTACTTCAAGGTTAAACTAAACACGGAATTTACAAATTTGGAATACAGGTATCACAGTTACAAATTTACAATGGTATCTGAGAGGTTTCTTCATGCTATCTTCTAGTTAAGAGACACACTTAACGCACGCCTAAGGGGTCAGTTCTTACGCAAAGCTTATGCTGTCAGGTTGGGGAAGCAGGCTTGCTTTATAAGCAGTCCTTTTTAGGGGTTTCGTAAGAGTTCATTCAGGTACAAATCTCTCCCTCTACCCACACCATTCACATATCTTTCCTCCAAGATACCCTACTCCTAGACTTAAGAACCTTGTTTCAGCACTTGTTTCCTCACACTGTCCTCTACCCACTAGAAACAAGTTGTACAACAGTTGTCTTACCTGGCTGGGCAATGCTGAAATTTTGTGCTCAGCTTTCATGCCTTGAATCTCATAAACAAAACTGGTCAGTTTTGTTAGTATCACCACATAAATGGGATTAAGCATGTGGCTCATTTCTGACTACTTTTAGGAACCCAGACATGGTAATGTTTGATCATTTTGAAGATGCCTCACCCTTAAGCCAACCTCAGTAGATACAAAGCTGTCTTCTGAAGACTTTCAAAGTTTTCTTGCTAGGCTGCTTTCAGAATGCTAACTTATGGTGATCAGTCACTCCATTCAATTTGTCTTTAATAGAACAAATGTATACGGACATGGGATACTAAGATCCAGTTTTACATTTCAGAGCTCATTCTTTTTTTTAGATGAAACTAGATCCATGAGAAATGGTCTGTTAAGATGCTATGGTTTTGATTAAGCAGGGAATGTTGCTTAATGTTAAATCACAGCATTGTTGCTTTTCTACCAGTGAACATCTTTGTTCACAAGTGGTTAACATTTTGTGTAGGAAAGCAAAGAAATGTCTTTTTTCTTCCATTTTTCTGCTTCTGTGAAAACATCTGCTAACTCATTGAAATATCAGTATTTGCTAATATCTTTTGGAGTTTGTCCAGAGTACTCAGGTATTTTGGCCCATTTTATGTATGCAATAAGTAATTTATTCTGTATGAGTTGGGCACAATTGTTTAGTCTTATCCTCTCCCATCTTCGTTAGGTACAAAAACCGGAAGCAATACACAAGCTAGTTATATTACAGCATGTCTTCTACTCTTTAGGAAAGGGTGCATTTCTACATGTTGTTTTCTAATGTTGAATTGGAAAGGCAGATGGTGCCCCATTTTGGTGTCAGGAAATCTGGTCTGTACATCTGGGGACTGAAGTTCGGTATTATAACTGACACAATAATCTGCATTTAAGCCCAGACTCTTACTCTGCCCCAGAAGAGTAATGAAAGGGGAAAACTTTCTGTATCTATACTAATATATACTATACTATCTATACTATAAAAAATCTGGATGGTAGCATGTCATTCATTCTTTTGGGAAGTTTTGTGCCCAGTCTCATCAGGACTAAGATCTGAGAGAGGAGAGAGCAGGCTCCATCAGGAGAGAGCTTTTATAAATCTTAACTCTTAAAAACTTGCAATTTTTCAAACTTGCAGGTGTTGAAAAATTGGCCAAATGTGATGGAGTTTCAGAGGAATAGCAAAAGGCAGTTCTGTGACACACAGTTTCAGCTCCCTGCCAGCTTCAAAGTTCCAGCTCCAAAACCCTCATTTGCTACAGCAAAAGGGTTTCTCATTTCAAAAAAGGGTTTCTAGAAACCTTTAAGGAGGGAAAAGCAAAAAAAATTATTTCCAATTGGCTCAGATCCTTCAAATTATTCTCTCTGACCTCATCACTGACATGTAAAATTTCCACCTGAATGGCTAAAGTCTGATAGTATCATAAATAGCTGTAAAGAAAGTATTAAAATTTAAAGAATCAGAATACTTTACCAAAAAGCTATGCTGACACTTAGCCTAATTCTTCTCTTGATTACACAGATAATTTCCAAGTATGGAATAGATCTTTTTACACAAAGTGCAAGTAAAACTGAAGTTATATATAAATGTTGTAAATTAATAAACATATGTGTGGAATAATTGTATTCCACAGTTCTCTGTTTGGAACAAGAACTATTTTGAACAAATGTTCTCAAATTCTCTACCTATATTTGATGTGTGACAGCAGAAGCTCCCCTTTTAACAGTAAAACCAACCTAAACCAGAAATTTAGAATTAAAAATCTTGGGTCCAGCCTTTTGGTGCCATAGCTGGTTTTGGTAAGTTATTTGGGGGTAGGGGGGGAAAAAAAAAGTATACATCTTCATATCAACTTATAAAACTTTTAATGTTAAAAACTCCCCATAACAGGGTGAGGCACTTATCTCTAGTAAAGGCCTAAGGAATTTTTAAGCATACCTCTTGCTTTCCCTAGTGGGTAGAAGGGCTTCAATTTTTATTTTTTTTTTTTTTCCAGAGAAGATTTATAAAGCAGTGGGGTAGATGGTGCTGTTCTCCAGCTGTCTATCTTGAGGAGTTTCCTCACTGGACTAAACACAACATAATTTCTCTGTAATGTTACAGTGGAATCTTGGAAAAACATAATGTTCCTCCTGTTATGTGCAATAGATTCTTCTTTAATTGCAGCAGCTAAAAAAAGCTTCTATCTTTATAGCTGTGGAACCAAAGCGATGAAGTTTATGGTCTCTCACTGTCAGCAGGTTTATGGAAAATTTATAGTATATGTTCTAAGTTCTGAGTTTACCATTTTTTGTTGGAATACTTACTAAAACTAGTGCTGAAAAAAGCCCATTATAGGATTAGGAGTTTTGCTGTCTTTAAAGATTCCTATAATTTGAATAGTCTTTGTGTAGTGTTTTTACTTTCATCTCCTTTTCCCTCAAACTACTATTTTATCTTGTCCAGAATCAAGAATCTGTTCAGGCTGTTTCTTCCTCCTTTTTTTTTTTTTTTTTTTTTTTGTCCTTATAAACGGAACTTATTTTGTTACCATTCCCTGACTGGCTTTCAAGACTTTTAGTTAGCAGAAAATTTTTGATGGCACTGGTAATCCCCAAAGCTTGTTTTGGTTATTTAGATAAGTTAGAGTAATATTTTCGATAATTTTTGTTATCTGTGTTATCTGTCCTTTTTCTGTTTCTGAGTCCATTTAGCTGGTGCCACACTATAATCAGTGGAAGGAGGCTACTTCTCTTTTTTTTTTTTTTAAGCTATGTTCTAGTTTTGAAGTGAAAATATGTTCAAGTTTACTGTTATAGTAAGAATCCTGAATTTGATTCAATACTCTCCCGTTTGTAGCTGGTAAGGGTGTTGGACTAGTGGTCCAGCTGAGCAAAACTAAACTCTGCATGACTCTGCGAGCTTAATCTGATCACTCTAGTCATTTGTCAACAGAAACAGTGAAAGAGAAAAGACAGAAATGTAAAAGCTAGAAGCAAACTATTCATCAATGATTCGAAATGAGCAGAATTCTCCTTTAGAAACATACCTAAATATTCTTCAGCTGTAAATGATGCTAATTTAACCACAGAGCCACAGAAATGTGATTTAGTTTTAATGTTACTACATTTGGTATTTCATTAGTGTAATTTAGAGTAAATTCCTCACTCTGGAAAATCGGAGTTGGGCACTGGAACTCTGGCACATCTAGAAAAGGTAAATAGAAAGGTTGACATTTTAAAAAGGGGAACACAGGATTTAATCAGTCACTTCCATTCATTTAATCAATTCATTTCTCATTTCCGCAAGAAGGATAGCGTCTGAATCCTCACTCGTTAAGAAACTCATCTCTTGACTCAGTCTCACTAAAAATCACTGTGTATGAAGAAGCCATTTCTGCTTTGACCTTCCCTGCCAACATGTCCATAGTGCTCCTCAGTCACAGTGGACGGTCCCCTCCTGTTTCTTCAGTATTCATCAGTTGCTATTCTCTCTTTCCTTCCTGTTTCTTCCCTATTTTAACATGTGCATACATACTATGCATGCATAAATCTGGATGGATCAGAGCCAGCATTAATTTTATTTGTATATTCCCAAACTTCAGAAATACAGCAAACCCCCAATCTATACTTGATATAAATTTAGCAAATCTTCAGATTTGGTAGAACCAGTTTCCCTCTATTTTTTTATGGGTGTCTGAGGAAGACTGGGGTAGATGACTTTCTCTTGTAAGGGGAGGGGGAGGCGAGCCCACAAACAGAGGCATCTAACGCTATCTCTAAAGCAGGGTGAATTAGCAGCATGTATTAATTTGGAGCAAGCAGGATAGTCATCACCATGCAGGACAAGAAAAATAACCCCCTCTGATAATCTGTTGCATTTCATAGCTTTTTTTATGTCTAAAAATCCCACATATAGTATGCAGAATCAAAACCTGATTTTTTGCAGTATGCACAAATCAAAAATTCAGCTGCTTCATGGGATTTGGCTTGCTAACCCATCGCCTCACCCTTGCCCTTTCTTGCTGTCTCGCTCTTCTTCCACAGAAAAAGTAAGCCAAATGTTACAGGACGCTATCACAGGGGTTCCCAGCCAGCCCCTAAGATCTTCTTGGTGGCACTCGCATTTTTCCTTCCGAGCTATGTGCCCGACTGTGTGTGGCAGGGCTCCGGCAGCATTAGTGCTCTATAGCTGAGCCCTTTCAGGGGGCAGGACTGGAACTTTCCACACCGGCTTGCGGAAAGCTGCGCATGGGGTCCCTGGTTCAAATGGTACGGAGCAGAAATGATGGTGCTTTGACTTAACCCTGCAGTGTGTTTTAAGGCTGTTTGCATGTGGTGGAAATTTTAAGTATTTGTCTCCTTGAAAACACACAACCCTCCCAAAATAATTAATGAGGTTTTTAAAAACTGCATGCAAGTAGCACTGGGGTTGCACAGGGCACACTCAGAAGTCAACTGTCTGTGTGCACACTTACATCTTCTGTCTTCTGCATAGCTATTATGCTGGAGCATTTTATGACACATTAATAATTCTAACATAGTACACATGTTGGATAGTGCTTTAAATAAAAATTGAAAGTCCATTTTATAGCACACTATAGAAGCAGGTACTTCTTATGGCAGACAGATTCACATTAATTCTCAGATTCTGCAGTTTAGTACGAGATAATGCTTTTTATATGTATTACCGAAGCACGAAATGAAATCTGTGAGTGCCTGACCTTAACTCGTAACTGCCATTCATTTCAGCCTGTGTAGCCCAGCAGACTGGCTGCTGAGAGCTATGCTTGCTTGCTGTGTTGTGAGTCTCAGCAGATGCATGTTCGCCCACCCTATGCGAACATGCACACACTCTTTTTTTTTCTCTCACACTGTCTGGCATGTTTTCAGAATAACTCTTCGAAGACTTTCTGAACTGCTGGGTATGATCGTTTAAATATTTTTTTTTTTTTAACTGGGAACATGTTTAGTCCAGTGTTGTTTAGACAAGCTTATCTCTTCGATCAAAGTCTACAATCTGAAATTTGAACGGGGTAGAGAGGGTGGTTGGGTGGGCGAGGAAATCTATCAAGTACATATTTATGTGTGTGCTGCTGTCTTAGCTGTGTGCCTGTGGAGGTACAAATGTATATTGCTTCAGAATAATCTTGCAAATATAAATAACTTTGGCTATTTTAGTAGAAGTTCTGAAAACATAGTATTATTACTAAAATAAAACTGGTTTTACTAAACTTTTCTTGAAGCTGTTAGTGACTTGCATAGTCAGTTTTTCGGTTTCTCGGGTTTTTTGAAAGTTGAGCTGAATAACTGCAGAGCTGTTTAAGTATAGCATAGACTTTGCTAGTATTCAAAGCATACTAACTGGAGCCCATACATTAATGCGTTTAGGGTTGGCATTAACCTATTTCACTGGCTGAACCACAGACCACAGCAATAAAGATAGAGAGCTCGAAACAGTTTCTGGAGGTTTTCATTTAGCTGGTTCAGGAGAACTGGTTTGTGCAAAGTTAAAATTATGTGGAATGAGATTGCAAGATGAAGCATGCATGCCACACCTTTTCATTATGTTCTCTCTCTTCCCCCCCCCTTTTTTTTTTTCTAAATATAACTTTGAGAGGCATTTCAGTTTATTTTAAAGCTGATCCCATTTGCTTATTTTAGATTACTTGATTTTCTAGTCTGATTTCAAAATTCAAGTTTGCTGAGCTTTTGTTCACAGGACTAAGAAAAAGAATTTCCTGTATTCAATTCATGTGTCATGCAATCAAATAATTTTTTTCCTAACTTTTTGTGTCTTCCTGTAGCAAAGTCTGAATGATGCTTTGTTTCATCATTTTACAGCCTAAAAAGCAGCAGACAGAAATTTCTAGACTAATCTGAAGCTTTTCCTCGCTTTTGAATGTTACTATTACGCTCTACTACTAAACTCCAAGTTGCTATCACTGATGCAAGCATATTACAAACTTTTTCTTCTACATAGATATCCTACACACTTTAATTTTGTTAGTTGGTTTTATTGACTGAGGCTCGTTACACACACACACACACACACGCAGACGCATGCGCTTGCACACACGCATTCTGCTTTGCCCTATCTCAGTTACAGCACAGTCCTACCCAGGGTCATTACAATGTACACATTACATATTTCTACCAAACATGAAAATGAATCAAACAGGAGGAGAGATAAGCCCAGATAGATTGGAGCCTGCTGAGGAAATAAAAGGCAGTAATCTGCCTGACCACTGGACTACTCTTCCTGGTTGGATTTAAGTGTTCTTTCCCGTTAGTTCCTGCAGAGCGCCAGCTACCTTGAAGTGAAAAATTAAACGACTAGTAAGAATGAAGTAACGTTTAGAGGGACAATTATTTGGTATAACTCCAAAACTAATTGTTTCTGAAGTGATGTTTAAACCAACGTCGGCACAAGGCAAGAGTTCCTGGCTCGTCGCCAGCACCTTGTACTGCATATTAGCACAGATGAGGAGTTCCTAAAAGTTAGAGAGGGGGAGAGGAAGGGAGGGAGCGAGCGAGTATGCATTTTCAGTACTCACTCTGCATTTGTTTGTATCCTCCTACTTGCCGAGATTAGAGGAATACCTGTGTAGTGCTGCTTGATTATGATTTCTGCTGAGCCTCAGAATAGGTTCTGGTATTTTTTTAGGTGGACTGCCAGCTGCCGATCTCGCTGTTGACAGTAAAAGCAGATATGCTCCTTGCTCACTGCCATTAGCGCTGACCATGACCCTTCACACCAAAACCTCTGGAGTTACCCTGCTGCACCAGATTCAAGGCACTGAACTGGAGACACTGAGCAGACCTCAGCTGAAGATTCCCCTGGAAAGATCACTCAGCGACATGTACGTGGAGAGCAACAAGACAGGAGTTTTTAACTATCCAGAAGGAACCACTTACGATTTTGGTACTACGGCTCCAGTGTACAGCTCTGCTACTCTCAGTTATGCCCCTACTTCTGAATCTTTTGGGTCCAGCAGCCTGGCAGGATTTCACTCACTGAACAATGTCCCACCAAGCCCAGTGGTGTTCTTGCAAACGGCACCCCAGCTCTCATCCTTCATCCATCATCACAGCCAACAGGTACCTTACTACCTTGAAAATGAACAGGGCAGCTTTGGGATGAGGGAAGCTGCTCCTCCAGCCTTCTACAGGTAAATGCTACAGATAATTTGTCTTTCTTCTTTAAGCAGATGAACTGAGAAAATTAGAATGTGGAAATCGGTACGTCCTGATCTTTTGTTTTTGTGTAAAGGACCATGTGATTTAATTGACTCATGCATGATATCTAGACCATAAAAAATACTGTAAAAAAAAAGCTGTAGATCAGGGCTCAGTGTGACTGTAAGCTGTAAATTTTGAAAACTCTACATAAATGAGAAACGAATTGGATAATGAGTATAAATGTTTCCTGGGAAAACATGAAATCATAATTGATTAAAGAATGGCAAACGACTTCCCTGTTGTAATAGATTAGAATTACTATCTGAAGTATGCTAAAAAGACTTCCACCATCACACATTTCTGGGTGTGAGTGGTTGGTTGTTCAGCTCTTAGCTGGTAGTAACAGTATTTTTCTCCTCTGGCTTCCTTTACAGTGTGAGAAGTGTCTGATGTAGGAAGTAGGTCAGAAGCACAATATCCTTCCTAATCAAACTGTTAGAGTTGATTCAGTGACAGGATTTCGGTCAGTAACCACCTTCATGAGCTATCCTAAGAGCTGTGTACCTATTAACCTGCCTTTTTATTGGAGGGTGATATATTTTAACCATAAATCTGGCATGCTGCATTTCAAAAGATAAGGTTTTTGGTTTGTTTTGGTTTAGTCCCTCAACAGAAGGGTTATTTTTGTGTGTGTCTTGAAAAGAAAGATAGAAACATCTCTGAAGGGGGGGAGTAATTTTCCTTAGTTTAAATATTTATTGTCAGCTGTGAAAACATTTACCTAATTTTTGAAGTAAGTGGTAGAAATTGATAGAACTGTAGCTTCCAAGAAAATAGTCATACACACCAATACCCAGGCTGTTAATGTTTGTGCAGTGTTAATAGCATAGTTTTGCATCAGATTATACTGGGCCTCAGTGAATCAAAGTGAACAGTTAGGTGTAATTTTTTTTTCCTAAACTCTGTGTGTGTCTGTTCATTTGAGAGATACAGGTGAGTTTGCTAGAAGTGGAACGACTCTGAAAAAATAAAAGCAAGTTGTTTTTTCCCTGTTCAGGGCCAGACTCTGCCAGACTTATTTGCACAATATAACATGTTATTGTGAACAGCAACATTAGGAAGTCTAACTCAGCCCGACTAAGAATCTGGTAGCAGAATCTGGTCCGAAAAAACAGTTGATGATTGCACCTTTTGCAAATGATTAGTCAGTTTTGGGGAGCAGATGGAATAAAAACTGGTGAAATGATAGATAATGGTTATGTCAGACTGTCCAATGCAGTGATCTGTTAACTGAATTGGTTCGAACAAAATGCATTTTAGTGCAACCAAATACAATCCCTCTAGGAAGAGTGAGTACATGTCAGAGCATACCAATTACCTGAGAGTGAAACTGCAGTTTGCACTAGATTAAAGTGTTGGTTTGTGGTTTTTTTGTTTGTTTTTTTTTTTTTTAACATGAACATCCAGTGCAAACCTATGGTGAAAAATGTGTAAGTGACCTTAGATGCGTAACCAGTGGAGTAGTGAGTTTGTGAAGTTGAAATACACAGGCAGAAAATGTACTACAGTCCGGGTATTCTACTTCAGGAGGAATCAAAACCAAGAACCACCCAGAAATAGCAGTTGACCTGTGGAAATAAAGTCCTTTTAAACAGTGACTTGATGTGAAACACTTCAAAATAAAATTAACGTACTTTTTTAGTTTAACTACTGGAGCAAACATGTAAGGCCAGTGCTGGATTCCCCATTTCCTGACGTTTCTGATCAAGGATGGGTGTTTCCCCTGAAGATGTGTTTTAGCCATATGCAATTGATGAGGCATAATGCAGTAGTAATTAGGTGAATTTATGATCTTGGATATGCAGGTGGTTTATAACACTGCTTACAGTGTTATACAAATGATTTAATGGTCCCTTCCAGCCATAATTCTGTAAAGCACATCTTATGTGGTAATAAGAAATGTGTATCAGAGTGCTTACTATGATTATCTTTTGTTAACAGGCATAGTGCTGTGGGAATTAAATTGATAAAAGCTTTGCTTTTTTTTCTTTTCATTTTTGCAAGATCGTATTTACAAAGTTATCACCCTCACAACCTTAAATATTATTGTTGTGTTTTGGCACAAATCCAATCACCAATAGACTGTTAAAAGTAATTTGAATAGGTGTTCAGTTTCTAGGAAATATTAAAATATCTAATAATTGGGTTTAAGAACAAGTTCTTTAAAAAATATTATAATGCATGAGTTTCCAATTTGCTTTATTCATTTGGCTAATCTCATTGGTTTCAATTCAGTTATGGGAGAAAAGGGAGCACGGGGCAGCGTAATCTGGCAATGAATAAATTGATGCTGGAGATTGGAACATGTGTAACTACCAATATGGTGAGTTCCTGGAACAATCTACCAGTAGGACTGGTAAGGGCAAAAATTCTCAAACCAAAAGCCCTAACAAAATTTAAAATGGATCATGATCAGTTCATGATATGGCTGCCTGCTTCTATAAGAAGTAATGTAACCTAAGACCCAGAAAGACTCCTCTGCAATGCTGATATACCTGTCTGTGCAATAGAATTGTGCTGTTTGGCTCGTAAGACAGAAATATTTGCATTGCATCATCCTGTTATACTCTGGATTTGAGATGCAAATGCTACATTCAGTGACAGTGGCTAGGACAATAAATAATCGTAGGTTGGAGCTGAAATTATATTGTGTTAATACTTGTATAAAATGTTAAAAGTCTTCAGTCACAAAACTCAAAACTTACTGTATGTGTTAAGGAAAACTTTTAATGTAATTTGATTTTGTTAATAAGTATTCAAAATTGTGCTGGCTATAGACACGTGTATTAATTCTGAAGCTATATTTTATGTCTTTCAGATAGTGTTTCCTTTTCCAAAAGGCTTTGTCTCTTTTTGCAAGATAATGACAGGCTTCTATATCTAGCTCAGGAACATGATACATAAAGAAAAGAATGATTTGTAGAGTGTACAAAAAAACGTACTAATCTCCTCCTTTCTGGAGTCTCTAAATCGTGGAACACTAGAATATAAGAAAAAAGAAGGGGCTTAATTAATTCATATTGTTCTGTCTTTAACTTGACCCCTTTCATGTCTGACCTTGTGGCTGTTTTTATAGGGAGCCAAACTAAAATACCTTTCCCTTATCTTACAATGTCTGTATCTTCCAGTAAAAGGAAGAAGACATAACGCTAATTACTTTTTAAATTCTCTTAAAATCTCACTTATATTTTATTTTCTCAATCATTTTAATAGTAGTTTTCTTTTTATTAAATGCTGACTAGTAGTTTAGTATTATTACAGGAAATCTTGTACTCAAGGATATTACAGTAAGTTAATTGAAATATTTCTTTTGTTCTTAACTATTAAATTTGAGTTCTGGTCATTTCTGGTTATTTCCTTGTGCTTTTTGGCAGGTTTTTGTTTATTCAGGGAAAAACCAAGAAGCCTTTCAGTAGCTAATTTACCTCAGTAAATTCCTACCAGCAACAGCAAAGGTGAATCCTTTTTGTTCTGCCAGTGTGTGATGTTCCTGTGTCATCTCATGGAGTTTGCGGTTCTCAGATCCGTAGTAAAACCGTGCCTGTATTTCAGGCTCTCTGTAGCCTGTGTTTGGTGCTGCTTCCAATTTTGGCCAAAACCCGTGTGAAAATGGACTGCACCGACCGGCTACCTGACGAGGGAGTTGTCTGTCAGCCTGTAGTGAGGGGCAGAAGCAAGGCAAGTCAGTGTACAAGCAGAAATGCCAAATGAAAAATCATTCATTGCTCCCTCACTTTTAGTGGCTAGTCTCTGTCTGCCTTCTAGTACCTCAGGCTTTAGGTTTAGATTAACATAATGAAGTATTTATTTAGCTTTAGTCCCAATTATCATACTGAAATTGACTCTGAATCATTTTAAACCTGCTATTCCAATGAATATGATCACAGCTTTAATTTTTGATGCGTACTAAAATTGAGGAAGACTGCAAATGTAGATTGATCCCTCTTCCACTGTAATTCATAAATCCATCAGTCTGAAAAATGATTTCTTAACTTAATATGGTTTTTTACCTTGTCTGATTCATTAAGAATCTTTCTAGCTGTTCCTGTTGAGTTCTGAACAAAGAGGATTTTTCCAGATTTTTAAATTAAAAAAATGTTACAATGAATGCAAAATTCAAAGATAATTTTGCTTTTGTTATGTAGTATGAGGTATCCCATAACATGGAGTACTGTGTCATGTAGTGGTTTGGTTTGGTTTGTTTTTTGTTTATTTTTCTCTAAAACATCAATCTGTTCTGAGGTCCTCTCTTGAACAGTTCAAGCGTTCAGGCAGTTTCCTGAACACTCAGAGTGTTCCTGATTTCAGAGCTTATACTGATAACTCTGACAATTTTACAGCAATAGGTGACTGTAATGAAAGAGACAGGGAAACATGGAGTTATCCTATCTCATGGAAATGTTGTAAAGATAAGCCTGTTAAATATTCTGAGATACTCACACATTACAATTATGAGGGACTTGTACAAACCAACTTTGCTGTTTCTGCAGCTCTTCTTATTGAAGAAAAGTTTCTTCACTTCTTTAGCAGATGTAGTTTTTGCATAAACCCAGGAAGTGCTCCGTATACCAAGTCCTTTCCATGTGGATTTAAAACTTGTGGCTAAAACCCATGGTTGTTCAGGCAGCCTGTGTGGCTGAGGTTCGTCGGATTAAATGTAGACACCTAGGTCTTTATTCAGGTTTCCACTCCTTAGGCATCTGGTGCCATTTGAGAGGCCGTAAGGTCAGATGGGTCTAGCAGATATGATACAGGACCTACTGTGTAGCTCTATCTTTTTGGAGTAGGAGGTGAGTTTCAGTGAGGGTCATCACCTAGAACACCTCAAATGGCATGCGGCATGGACAACAGGATCAAACCTTCACTTGGACCGCCACCTTAGTCTGTGGAGACACAGAGAGAACGAGGCACTGGAACACACACTTTGTCCCTTTCTAAGGTACCTGATTAAAATAGACCAGGTGCGTTAGGTTCTGAAGTGCAAGTTTCTCTTTCTATACTATAAAAGATAGCTAAAGTGACTCATTCTGGTACAGATATCTACTGGATGAAGATGGATGCCCAGTGATGTCCAAAGTTACGTGAAATTAATCTCACCCATGTCTCCTGTTTCTAAAGAGTCAAAGTGGTCACTATCTGTAAATTTCCCTTCAGATAGACACTGCAGCCTGTCCCCTGAGAGGAAGATGGAGAATTGACTCTGTGTCATTGGCCTTGATCACTCTTGCTCTGAGGCTATTGAAACAACAAACACTGCTGGCCGTATCTGCTCTGATAGGGAAAGCATTATTTACTGGCACCAGTTCCTTCAGCAATTGCAAAGTGAACGTCAAATGCCAGCATTTTTTATTAAACCAAGAGAGGCTGACCAGAGCTGAGGCATAGCTCCAAACAAGCACAGAGGAGTCCTGCAACTGAAGTGCATCCACTTCTAACAAATTGAGATTTTGGTAATTTGATATTGTTGACAATGAGACACTGAAAATAATCATGAGCTCCCTGATCTGTCTGCAGGGAGTGTTCTGTTATCTATTCAGGCATCAGAACTGAGATTAGAGCAGAGATGCTGTCCTTCAACATTCTCATTTAAAGTGCTGCTTTCCTTGCATTCGTTAAGGGGGCTGTTTGTAAAATTTGCTCTACAGAGAGGAGTCACACCTGAGGTTGTACACTCTCCCTGTGTATTTGGGTGGCCTTTCCAGTGAACTGCAAAAGGTTGTAATTTACCACAGTTCATTAGGAACCCTGATCAATGTGACACTGGGCAAGGCAAGGCATTTCTACTTTTCTGCCAAGCTCAGATTCCAGTTGCTGGGAGGGTTCTTACATCATCTGACTCAAGATATTTCTTCTTCTGGTGCAAGAGTATGAACGTGTGAGATACTGCTTGCCAGAGTTAACCTACCACATACTTACAGTGATACCTGTTAGAGACAAGAGGATCATAAATCTGTAGGATAATCTTCCTTGGCAAGGTATTGTAACAATATTGGATTCAGCAGTGATCTGGGCATTTTATTTTAACCTTTTACTAGAAAAAGGAAACACGGTCCTCAGAAAACACGGAGCTTAAGTATGAGTGTCCTAAACACAGATCCTGTTTGATAAATGTGCGTGACAATTGCAGTGGTCTTCCAGTGATTGCAACGACAGTCTTAACTAATGACACAACAGCCAGCATCTACAGAAATAAGAAAAGATGTCTCCCTTTTCCTCACTGCATTTTAAGCCATTAGTAAAAGTGAAAAGTAACAGCAAAGGTTGAAAGTCAGAAGTAACTAAGAGGACTTCTTAAACAAGCAGTACGTGACTAAACCTGAACAGCCGTGAACGTAACCACCTCACCTCCAGTGGGTGGAACTTCAGTCTACAACAAAGTTCAAGAGTGCAGTCCATCTTGAATCAGAGAACATGGGTGGAATATGTTGCATTTTGTTTCCGTGTGCTGCTGTCTCACAACGCTGCCAGCTGTCAAATCCTACCTCCCCAGGACCCAGGCAGCAGCATCTGTGCAGAGTAACTGTGCAATGCTGCAGGGGAGAGCCTTCCTCTCCCTTTGAGGATGACACACCACAGCATCTAGGCAGCACTGGGCTGTATTTAATGCCCGTGCATTTCACTTCTCATTCATAAGCTATGGGAATAAGCAGTGTATTTTTCGGTCTTGATCATCATATCCAAACAAGGGAACTGCTTTTAACTGATTTTCTAGGGAAAAGCTGTATTTCTCCTTTGAAGATTTTTTCAGTGTGTCGTCAACCCGTGGTGCAAATGTCCAATTCGATTGCTACTTCCAGTCTTTCCTGCTTCTTATTTTATCACTTGCTATTGTGCAGAAACACTGCTTTGATCACCACAGCGTACTTCAACACTGAGTTGTGCTGCTAAAAGGTGACTATAGTAGACTTTCTAGGATACTGCAAAAGGGGCATCAAAGCTAGGAAGAAAGGGGAAGGGAAATTTACTGCAACACAGGAAAAGCCTCAGCTCATGCGCAATAAAAATAGTTAGGAAGATGCTGTGCAGAAAGCAGCAGCTGCAGAAGAAGATGCAGCATAAAATTTAGGCCCCAAAATCTTAAGCCACAAGACTGAGAAACTCATAATATGCTTTCCTGATAGCCTCCACTGCGGTTCTTACATGTAGCCATGTTAGAATTGGAATATATAATACCTACTACTTTCTTTCTATTTCCCTTTTAATGTTTTTCACTTCAAATGGAGTTCAGGTTTGTGAGACAAGATGTATTAATTCATAAATCCATGAAAAATATTCCAGTTTTTAGAAACTTTTTTTTTTCTTCTTCAAGTTGATCTGTAAACAGACGGAAGCTTAGAAGTTGCTAACTCTAAAAATCGTCATTTAATTTTACTGTTGAAGACAAGTGCTATGAAATTTGATCTTTGGCAAAAATCTGCATTTTCAGTTTATGAAGCTAGTAAACATTCTTAAAAAATGTTTGTTTTGCTGAGCTATCTTGATCAAGCAGTATCTAGTTATTATTCAGTAACTTGTATCGGTTGGTGTCTAAAGAAAATTAATTCAAATAATTGTTCCCTACTTTGGTTATTAGTTACAACTTGAACTTGACAGTAAGATCCCTGTTTCAAATTACATATCACCAAATCCTCGTATCCAGGAAATTCAAGTGGTGGCAAGGAATACTATGGCTGAGAGTGTGCACCAAATCTAGCTATCTTTGGGGAGCTACAATGTCAAAGAACAGCTTTGTCTATTTTCTTCCATTCTGCAGTATAAATGATACTCCTTCAGCCAAATTAATAAACACAAGCAAGGAAAAATGTATATGTTGCCAACATATGAACCACTGTAGCACATTTATTACCTTGCAGTAGTTTTCTGTGGTTTGGATTATTTAGAACTTATGGGTTGAAAAGTATTTATCACTTTGTCTTGCTATGCTATGAGAAATATAACCCTAATTTTCATCTGCAAGGGTATCAATAAGGCATCAAGCACACAAATCCTGGAAAGGGTGGTTCAGCATAATATTAAATATCTGAGAGCATTCCAATTAGATTCACAGAGGAAGGTGGTTAGATAAAAACCCCATATGAAATAACACAGCTGAAAGTTTTAATGGCAACAATATCAGAACCAGTACAATTTTAAGAGGCATATATTAAGAATATCTGCCAGGCATGTTGCAGCTTAAGGAGTCAAACATTGCTAAAGCAGCTTGCATGTCAATAAGTTAAGTTACTATTAATATTTCTTCTTGATCCACACAATAAAAAACCCAAATGAATTGAAAATAAATCTGATTCTGCAGAGAAATTCTTAGACACCCTGGAGCAAAGCTCCACTTTATTTACAGACAGTTCTAGTAACACTGCTTGTTATTAAGGCTGCCTAGGTTCCTCTCTTTTTTGGTTACTTGTGTTGTACAGCTTTGGCTCGTATGTTCTGTGTTAGATGAGTGTCCCAGGTAATTATTTTTTTTTTTTACCATTTTGACAAAAAAGGGCTCAACTTTCATGAAGGGAAAAGAAAATTTTGCTACTCATGCAAAGAAACCCCAACTTTTTCATTGGACAACCTAGAAACCTTTGTATCATAGATATAGCTCTGATATTTGATAGTGTCGGGATCGTGTCAAATGAGGGTTATTTTTGTTTGATTTTTCCCAGAAAACCTGCTCAAATTTAAGCTATAAACTCTTGAAGCATCTCACTATTCACGGTGGGAATTTGTTTGCATTTGGTAGTTAAATTATATGAAATGTCATGTGCCATGCATGCTCCATCCTCTCTCAGTGATTATAGATTGACTTGATTGCAAAAGCATCCTTCTCTGACAAAATGTGTGAGGTTGCTTCATTGCACAGCTACATCGCTTTTGAACAGGACTTTCTCTGCAGTTATTACTGTGGGCAGAGGCAAGTTACTGAGAGGTGAGAATCACAGAGTAATGTAAGTTTGACGGGGCCTCTGGAGATTATCTAGTCAACCTCCTGCTCAAAGCAGGGCTAACTTCAAAGTTAGATGAGGTAGCTCTGGCCATTACCCAGTTTAGTTTTGTAGATACCCAGGAATGGAGACTGCATCCACACAGGACAATCTGTTGCAGTGCTAAAGCACTCTCACTGTGAAAAACTTTTTCCTAACGTATAACCACAATATTCTTTGCCCAAAGTTGTGTCAGATGTCTCTTGTCCTTTCGCTGTGTGCCTCCAACAGAAGTCTGTCTCTGTCTGCTTTAAAGTCTCCCATTATATAGCTGAAGACAGCAGTAAAATCCTGCCTTAGCATTCTCTTTGAAAGACTAAAAAAATTCAGTTGTCTCGGCATCTCCTCATATGTCATTTGTTCCAGCCCCCTCCTCAGCTTGGTAGATGTGAGCTTCCATCACTCCTGAGACACCAACTGCCACTCAGGAATCAATGCAATCCTGTTTTGGGTGTTGATTGTTCAATTTCTTTAAAACCTTGATATTTCTCATGCACATAGAGAAAATACAATACGGTTACATCAGTAGGATCATAACATCAGCCTTCCCAAAGCTGAAACATGCCAGAACTAAATTCGTGTGCATGTATCTTTCTCTCTCTCTCTGCCTAATGTCCTAACATGTGAAATGAAGATACTGCTGTTTTACCACACAGGACCCCTATGAATAAACATTCTTTGGTGTCTGTGAAGTGCCCAACTGTTACAATGAAGAGTCCTACTGAAAATCACATGTGGAAAATCGACAAGACTCTTTTCAGAGCAGGCTTGAATGAGAAAGAAGACATGAGGCTACATATGAGCAAGGGTGAAAACATCCAAAGTATTGAGTAGGAGCTCAGTCAGTGAGTATGATTTTGGAAACTAACAATGGTATTGCTAAACACAGTATCGGAAATAGAACAAAAATGGTTTACAGGCTTGTTAAACAAACATATCCAGCATTTTTCTTGGAAAAAATACAGCATAAATATATTTCCATTTCAGTCCTTATATGGAATTGTATGTTCAGCTACCTTGCATTTATTTATTTCATAGGTAGGTAAGAGATGACTGCACAGAATCAAGGATTTAATGCACCAGTTTTTCATGTTCTCTAATTTGCTTCTAACATGAACTCTTGAGATATGACCCTCAGTTCATTGTATTCCTCACTTAAGGTGAAGGATTTTGCTGGATTCATTTCAGCAAAGCACTGAAGATCTTACTCTTCAGAAGGAGAAATGCATTGCAGTACAAAAATCAGTACATAAGCAAATGTTAAATGCTGTCTGTACCCCTTTTTTAAAAAAAAAGCATTTAAGAAAATTACCTAGGCCAAGACTGCCTTTTCAAGAAGCTCTAAAACATCACTGTATGGCTAACACCAGCTTCTTTATTATTTATTAAAGGGCAGCTTTAGGTATTAATAGCTTCAAGCTGTTTTCATATATGACCCATTTTCTGACTCATATGTGCCTTGTTTCCTCTCTCTCTAATTCACTTTGTTGTCAACAAATGTGGATCTGTCTGGAAATGGCAAGCAACCTGAAAGCTGCATTGCCTACAAGGCTGGCCCTGCTTCGGTGCTGTCCCTCCAGGTTGTTCCTGAACTAAAACCCAGGAGGGCAGAGCAAAATGAGTTGTCTTGCTTATTACAGGGGAGATATGGTAAGAAATAAGTGAGAACAGGTCTCCAACGGTTCCACTTCATGACTTCTGACGATGTTTAAGTCACGTAGCAGCCTAAAATTAATGGAGTCTGGAAGAGGTCTTTGTAGGGTAGACTTGGTACTAGATTACTTGGGGAGAGTCTCCTTGTCCTAGAGAAATTCCTCAGGTCTGTGTCTGCCGACAACTTGGTTCTTTTGTGATGACATCAAGGGGAAAATCTTAAAAAATGAGAAGGCCTGTGTCCTATGGCCAATTCTGAATCCCAGATTCAAAATCAGAGTTTTCATTGCAACTTTATCTCTCTGAGTGTGAGAGTTATTCAAGATTGTTTTTGTGAGAACAGAGACTCCTTAAAAAGTGTAATGCTAGACATGAGTTAGTCTGACTAAAATATGCCAAGTAGAAATAAAAAAAGAAATATGGGTCTAATGGAAAGGAAGTAAAGAATTTCAGTGCTTAATAAATCTGAAATCAATAGTTTTACTGTATGCCTTAGGTATCTCAGCATAGTCAAGGAATGGAGGTTTTATTTACTGCATACTGTAAATCATTACCTGGGAATCACTACAGAAATGTTTAGAACAGGTATTTCTGCAACTAGGAAATGAATGGAGGGTGCTGTCCAGGTTTTTTGTCTGTGTTAGGCTCTACACTAAAATTGTCATGGGGAACAATTAATTGAAGAGCTACTTTTATTCCTTAGATTCCCATTTTGGTACAATCAGCACCCTCAAGCTATTTTCTTTGCCTGTTTAACACTTGGATGCTCTGATGACATGAGGTGCTATGTTTCTACTGTTAGACATGTGCACAGCTGCTGTATAGAAGGAACAAGACTGGTACAAAATGATGCAGTAAAAAAATTAATTTATGCTTGCAATCAGAGGTTCTGAGATAAGTTTGAAGTTCAGTACAGATTCATATACACGAAGACGAGATATTATTCCTTATATTGTTAGCTGAAGTCGAATACTGAACTGAATTAACACCCCACTAGAGAAGAGTAATTCCTATTGAATATGATTTTGCATAAATCTAATCTATAAGATCATTTCAACTGTATTTTCTGACCAAATGAATTTGTAACGATGGCAGCATAGTGCATCCGTAACAAAAGATTGAATTATTGTGATTCATTAATTTAGCAAGGCTACCTTATTACATCCTTGTCGTTACTACAGAGTATTTTTGAGGGGAATTGATGGTTTTTAAAGGAGAAATAAAATATTGCATTAGGAATCCTGCTGCTGAACTTGAAATTACCATTTTAAAATTTTTATTCTTTTCAAAATAGCAATAACAATTGCTTAAGCTCTTAGGACAAAACTTGAGCCAGTTCAATTTCTTGTCTGAGAATATGCCCTCTTGCTTTTTGCATCTGCACATATATACCAAAGGGTTTAGCTGAATTCCATCTGACAAGTTCAGAAAAATATCTCCTGTCTCCCTAACCAAAACAGAACTCAAACCATTTGTTACAAAGTGCTTTGAATAGGAATCAAATCTAAACCAAAACCTACTTGCAGGTACCTATTCATACATTGTAAGTTCAACTAAGAGTTGACGCCTGTTGAGTTTGGTGGATTTTTGTGAGTCTGCAGAGCTGCATCATATCAGGGGTGGGATGCTCTTTATCTCTCTTTTCCTATGTCTTTTTCTCATCTCCTGACTCCCTAGTATGTGCAGCAGCAAGCCTTCTCTTATGCACCACGATGCAGAGTTACCTGTACTTACCTTTTCCGAGCCTGCTGGTGTGCATACACTTGCACCGTTGTTCAATTCCCGTGGGATGTGTGCTCCAGAGCGTGGAGCTGGAGAGGAGCTGAGCTCTTGGGTAGCAATGCAAAGGGTTCTCTATATTTTATCAGCAAGTGAAAATCAAGAGGAATCAAGAATATGTCTCGTGTGGCAGTTCCCACTGGGATTTGTGGAGCAGTGCTGAGGCTGAAGAATGAAGACACAATTAAGATGTCTTCAGTCAAAGTCTCTGCACTGTTGGCTTATCTTTCAATTTTGTGTATTGTACTTTCCAAGATAACCTGATTGAAAATGGTATTGGATTCTGGATTTGGTAACAGACTGATGTTGGTTAGAATTATGTAGCTTTGTGATCTGTAAATTCATACAAAAATGTACATGAAATCAAGTGGCTGTGGTTTCAAGCTTGGATATCTAATGCTGCATGCTTGAATTAAAAAATCAGTACCTGAGATGCTAGATGGAACCATATGAAGAAAGATAGTACAATTTTAAAACTGTTATTGACGTTTCAAAATATTTTTGTTAAGGTTAGAACAAAATTAAAACCAAACCAGAAGTAAATCAAAGAACAGAGGCGTTTGGGCAATAATTCGAGTATCGACCTATTTGTCTTGGAGAATACTTTTGAATACATGGATTGTTTGAAAATCAAGCATTAATTTTGGTCATATTTATACTGCAGTAAGCCTAGGCGAGAGCCTGGTCTTGTATTCTAACCTGCTGCTCACTCAGGTCATTTTCTGTAACAGTAATGTCTGAAATGGAGTGTTGGAAACTCTTGGGACCATTTTGGTGTGAGGAACTACAAAATCTGTTAGGTTATTTTGACAAAGATGAGTCACAGCTGCTGGCTCCTGCTCAGTCCTAGTGCCCTGAGGGGCTGCGGTCGGATCCTGCCGGCCTTCCCAGAGCAGAGGTGAGGAGGGATGAGAGGGATGAGCTGCTGGCAGCCCCCAGCCTCAGCTCCGCTGCGCTGCTGCTTTCCTGTCGAGGTGTGGGCTGGACTGCAGTGGGTTCAGGGGTTTGCCGTGCCAAGCTTAGTGGACTAAGGCTGGACATTAGGTGGTGAAGCAGCAAACAGTCCACAGAGAGAGGCTTAATCACTGGAAATGTTGTAAGGGCAAGTTAAAACAAGTTCCTGTGGGGCAGGTCTAGATACATAGTCTTTTAAGCGATACTCTGTCCCTGCTTTACTGAACGCCAGTACACAGCGATTGCAGAGTACGTAATTTCTGTAGGTCTGTTGATGTCACTTTTGCATCGAGCCTGCAGGGCAGTGTGGCTACGGGTAGGGTTAGCAGCAACTTCTGCTCCTGCTTAATGCTGCAGAACGGTGCCTGTGGACGTGTCTGTAGATTGGTTTTGCTTGTTATATACATGTTTATTTCTTTGTAAATATGTATTGCATGAAAAGATTTGTTTTGGTGTTTGAATATCTTTCTGTCAAAACTTTTTAAAATTGGGATTTCTGCAAAATGAAAATCCCACAGAAATACTTTTTACTTGAAAATTTTAAAAGAAGAATTTTCTTGTCTGAACTTTTTCTTTGCAGAAACTAGATTTCTGTGCTGATTTCACTAGGCTTCAAAATGTTAATAAAAGGACAATGTTTTTTCTTATCTCGGAACTGAAATTCTGGCAAGAATTTTATGGCTTTTATCGCATATTATGGCTTGCGTGGCATCTCTCAATTGGTTCTTCAAAGATGTGTTTCTGGCCCCCATTTTATCCCATGGGCAAAGTGTCCTGGCACATAGGACCTCCAGGCCCCAGTGGGAGTGGTTACTGTGAGGAAGGCTTGCCTTACAGGAGGTGCAGTCCCAGTCCAGAGGAGAAAAGACAAAAGTAGAAATCATATACGTGAAGGTCCTACACATAAATGAGATTTCATAGCTTTGAAGGTATTATAAAGAAATATTTGGGGTTTTTTGTTTTGTTTTGTTTTGTTTTTAAATAAACTTTATATTTTTAAATTCTGTTTGGATTGACTTAAAACATCATAGTTTTTCTTGTTGCTAGTTCATGGCAGTTATAACGATCTGCCCACCGCAGAATTTCAGAAATTTTAAGTTCAGCCTTGGTAAAAAAGGTATCATTTTGTCCTTTTATGATTAATGAGTTATACGTGGTTAACAAATGACAATACTAAGGTCCCTCAGTCCTTCTTTAGTTACAAATCTCAGTATGAGCTTGTGGAACTGATGGGGCAGGTCAAAAGAAAGTGGGATTGTATATTGAGATTAACAGGAGCTAAGTAATCATGGCAGACTGGGTTACAAGGGTACAGAGAGAAGCAGAAGAGTGGAATCTTCCTGCCCAGGACATGAGGAAAATAAGTAGCGATGGAGGGAGAAGGAGAGCTTTGGATAAGGTGCCTGCGGGGAGTGTGGGCATGGGAGAAGTAGCCAGGCAGAGTCAGGCCAGGCACCGGAGGAGAGGAGTTTGTCCTTTCTGGAGAGGGAGACTCGGGCTGGAAGGAAAAGCCCAAAGGTGGAGGTAAGTGTGAGAATGGGACAAGAGGAGCTGGATGGGTCAAGCAGGAGCAGTTGGCAAGGAACAGCTGTGGGAGGACGGAGCAGGCATTCCCACTGACGGCAGTGGCAGGAGCCCCTTTGTGCGGCAGTGGCAGCAGCCTCTATGTATTTACTGGCTGTTACTTCTCCTAATCTGGAGTAAAATAAAGGTCTTGTAGTGTCATGGTTTACAGCTTTTAGCAGGTATCACTGACATCCTTCCTCTGCTGCTCAGGAATGAGAGTCATCTCCTGCCATCGCCTGCTGCCTTAAGGCAAGTCAGAGGTCCACCAACATGTCTCAGCCCTGCTGTCTGTGACTACAAAAATGAGGCAGAAGGATAACATTTTTGTTTTTCTAGACTTCCTCTTTAGAAGGTGGGAAGCTACACACAGACAAAATGTTATTTGAGGACTTGTATTTTTAATAAGCCCAAATTTAAGTGACCTATGCAAATCTTATTTGGTCCCTTTGTGCCTTTGTGATTATTATTATGATAATTATTTTCATAATTATAAGGTAATCATAAGCGTGCTGCTGTTCCAGTATATGTAAAGGATCAACTCTGGAACGTGTCATGCTTGTACAGTGAAATATGTCACTGCAAATTCTCCACTCATTTCTCGCAAAGACTGGTCACTAAAAAAAGGAATGAGGCAAAAATTTCAAGAAGTGTTATGTGAAGGCAGCTGATTGCTGGCCTGAAGAACTAAATTCTCTGTCTAATTCTACCACAAATGCTTCTGTGAAGTTCAGAAATAATTTAAATCAAACTCATCACAAGTATTCTCGTGTTGTATTATGATTTTCTTTGTGCTGAATGAAAGTCCTACAGTCTGATTTATGTAAGTGTTGAACATTTACCCTTGCAATTGCAGACAAGGGAAATAGCACTCTGAACATTCAAAATGCTATTTAATGGTGGGTACTTAAAAAACTCAGGTTGCACATAATTCAGTATATACTTTTGACCTTAATCTCTCTCAACCACCTTTTTTTATCCTTTCAACTCACAAGAGTATTGGGAAAATACATTCATTAGCACCTGTCAACGGCTAAAATGCTATAGTGGCATGGAAATACTGGAAAGAAGTTAATTCTGATGTTATAGCTGAATTTGGATAGTGTGCTGATAGTAAGGCACCAGACATTGAACAGTCAGGGGAAAAAAAACAAAACCCAAAGACAGAATAGCTGCTTATTTAATAAATTCTTTTTATCCCGTGCACTGATGAGCTGCTGCCCTGTTAAAAGTACGGTCATATAATTAAAGGTAACATACATATGCACAGGAGGGGTAAAGGAAGGTTTCATTTGCGTTTGTAAGGTGCAGTTCAGCCATGTGCTATATTTAAAATCTTAATCTTTTAATTTACATTCGTATAAAGCACATGTGGGGATGTTTCTGCATTCACTTTATTGCAGAAATAAATTATTAACCTTCTGTGCGTAAGAAAAAAAACCAACAGATAATTGCCATTGCTTCAGAACTGTTTGAATTCTGGGCTACTCCATGAGGTACAGCTACACCATCACTCTTCACCTAAGACTAATGAAAATGACCCTGTGAGTTGTAGTTTAGATTCTAACAGCACTGAGAAATAGAATGAAGCAAAACCAATTTCTCAGTATTTATTTCAAAGTTTTTTTGCTATGAATTTAAATTTCAGACCAGTTGAACTGACAAATAGTTTGAGCTCTTTCCTCTTTTAAACTCACCTCCCACCCTCCTGCCATCTGCAAGAAAAGCTTCCACATTTTTCAGAAAGTTGGGCAAACTTTCAGAGCTATGTTTATCCCATATAGAATTTGTAGATGAACTTAAATATCACGTTTAGTGAGGCAGGCACTAAGCTGGAAGTGGCATCATAATTCTCTAAGGGAAATGCCCATTACTCCCATTTTTGATGCTGCAGCCAGAGGCATTAACTTGCTGACAATCAGGGAATAAACTGAGGCTAGTGGGGCAAGAAAGGCCTGCATGTGTATTAGTATATTGGTTACCTAAACAAGGCCAGGGGCTGGGTGCAAACACCAGCACGGTGGCTCTCACTGCTTCATAGCTTCCCGCTCCCAGGCATGGTCTGGCCTGGCTGAGTAATCCTCTCCCAGGGCATGGTTCAGGCAGGAACCGTGCAAGGGTCCTTCTCCCTTGGTAGCATAGATGAACCCATCCTGTTTTGGGGAGGAAGATGGTTTAGCTGTGTGAGTGAAACGTGCTCGGAGCCATGGATCAGGAACCATGCACAAGCAGGCCCCAGGGTGAGCCCCAGCTGATCTCCATCACTGGTGGAGGATCAGCCAAGGAGCCATGCTGGCATCTGGTCCCGTTGCTGGAGCCCACCCTCATTGCTGTAGCCCATCTTGTGCCAACGCTGGCTTGGCATGGGGCCACCTCCCAAGGTCCCATCCAGCCTAAAATACCCTGTGATTCTGTCTGTGTGATATACAACTCCGTGTAAGACTTTCTCTCTCTCCGTTGTCAAGTTGTATTTAGCTTAATTATAATCCTAGGCATTTGGGGATATTTATTTTAAGCCAACATTTTCAGTTGGATGGCATGTGATATTTTTTCAGATTCATTTGAGCTACTTTCTGAGAGTACAGTTTTGAGGCACTTAATGTACTTGGCAAATTTCTGTTTATTTGTGTACTTAGTCATTGCTATTGTAGTACTTCTCCTTGAGATGTCTTTTAAGTATTTTCAAGCACTTAACTGTGTTCAAATAATCTTTCATAAATGTTGTGCCCCATATGGAAATTCACATTCTAACAGCAAGTTAATTACTTTCGTATTGAATGGTGCTATGATAAGTCCAATGTGTGGAAAAGCATTTGTGGTAGACCTTGAGTGCGTTTGAAATGGCCATTGTTTTTGAGGCTTTTTACACTGGGAACTTCCATCCATTCTGGTAAGAAAGGTGTAGCAGCTGCAGAATAAAGTTTCTTGTATGAAGGTGAATTCAGAAAACTAGAATTTCTCCAGGTGTCTCCTTTAACTGCTTAAATAACTTTTCCCTTAAGCCCTCCTACCTATGAAATCTCTTTATTTCAGATGAAGCTGGGGTAGTGAATAAGCTGGGCCTTACCTCGCTGTTTGATGTATTACGTACTGTGGGTTATCCTAAATTCATCCTGCCTGCCAGTCAGATTACCGTAATGTAAAAAACTGAGTTTACATTACAAAACTGTAATTCCCTCACGTACACATTCTTTTTACCTTACCGTTAACATGGGATTAACGATCTCTTGGGTGGTTCAGAGTTGCAGGTGATGGGTGAACGTTTAAAGCAGAGGTGTCTTGTGTGCTAACACGTTTATTGAAGAGCAGACTCAGCACAACATAGGTAGAAAAACATGAAAGTGAGTGTGGAAAGCAAGTTTGTCCTGCTCTGTAGGTTCCAAAACACTTTCCATTTTATGTCTGCTGTGTTATTACATTTGGAAACAAGTGGTAAATTCTGAGGTTTTTTTACTTTCAAATCTGTTCTGTTTTGGTGTGGGCCTTGGAGGGAGGGCTTTATTTGGGGTTTTCTTTCTTTTTGATTTGTGTTTCTCTTTGGTAAACATAGTTGACAAGAACTTTTGGTCTTTTTTTTTGTTATTGTTTGCATAGGTTACAAAGGAAATTGTTGAAACGGTTCTGCTATTGTATTTTGGGAGTGATGATCTTGCCAAAGTTATTAAAGTTGGGTTAGGTTGTTGCACTATGTTCTCCAGAAAGCTAACCCTTGAAACCTAACTGGAAACTGGATGAAGAGCAGACTGTTATTTTTTGTCAGGACACAGCATCAGTGGTCTGTGACGTACACTAACCAGCAGCTGATTTCTGGGTGAAATTTGAGATGTTATTTTGATTTAGCAAGCTCTGTGTTACTGGGATACTCTTTTCCCAAAAAGATTTCCTCCTCACCTCAGGATGTCATTTCTGGGGAGGATGGACTAGGGGTATGTTAGTGTGTTTCCCGCTGTGGTTCACAAGAGCCCAAATGTGATGATGCTGCAAGGCCAGTTTGCAAAACCTTGCAAAACACTTGCTCGCTCAAGCGGTGCTTGGGTGGCACTGATTTTGGGTGGGGGTGGGAAGCCAGCAAGGCCATCTTCAGATTCATTTTGCTTTGTGAATGCCTGTGTTATTGGATCCATAGTGCTCTGCGATGTACCAAATTTGTGTGCAGGAAGGAGGCAGAGGCCTAAGTCCAACCTGAAGGGCAGGGGCACCGCGGGCAGGTGTGGGCGGTGGCGTCGCTCCCCTGCCGGCCTGCGACCCCTCGTGCCAGGGGCCCCGCCTGGGCTCACCGGCA
>NW_009599814.1:8988-42737 GCF_000690535.1 Cariama cristata | reverse complement strand
TATATATATAAATAATGATAATTTACTATAATTTTTCTCAATGGACTTAGGATGCAGTTAGGATGTATTAAGTCTTCTGTTGGTCTGGTCTATAAACAATGAGAATTCAGCTGCAGAGGGGCAGCCACTGTTGACTGTTAACCAGGAGTGAATAAAAGTCACCAGTCTACATACATCATAGAGTAACCAAAACATAGAATTCTAAATTATTTTAAACTTTTGAATGTGGGTGTACAGGTCTCTGCTTTGCGTTTCACTGGGTGCAGACATAGTAACCCTTTCACAAGAAGACTAAGTGTAATGCAGTGTAGTTACTGATTTTTCAATGTAAAATGTCAGCTTGCTGTCTACCAAGAACCATACCTTATGCTTCTTTGCCCCGTCTGTGCAAAGAGTAAGCTGTAACACTAGTCTTGACCCAATTCCTGTGTTCTGCTTATGACATTCCAGTGGGAAAATGCAGGCTTAAATTCAGACATAGGGGAGTCCTACAGTCACAAGGCCAATTTACAGATCTCTCTGTCAGTCTGCTGTCCCCAGACACACCACTTAACTCTATGGAAGAGAGAGACAAATGTCCTGAGTTTTGCTGTGTTCTTTTCCCCTGCTGGAGACCCGGGCGGCAGAGATCCCCAGCACTGAACAATCAGCTTGGAGGTTTTCCCAGTGGTACTGGAGCTTGGACTCATCCTGCATGGTGCACTGAAGAAAGAGTAGATTTAGACCACAGAAAACTGTATCTTGCTCACAGGGGATCTGTTTTAGGTTTTCTAAACTCAGGTTGTTATTCACTGTGGGGAAAAGATTGTGAAGCAGGGAGAAGAAAGGGTAAAGTAGACCAAATAAATAAGAGAACAAAATGGAAAGGAATTATATAGTCTGGCGATGAGGTCTTTGTTATTATAGAGCTTATGTGACCTTTAAGACAGACTGACTTAACTGGTTGCCTGAACAAGTTTCCACCCTGCAGTCCTGAGTCCAGTTACATGCCTAGTAGCTCATTTTAAAACAAACCTGCCATGCCACCAGCTTCTGAAGCTGGTGTACATGCTGACTGAACAGACTATGCCTTGGAGGCACCTTTGACAGTGACCTCCTTCTCAAATAGGTCAGAATAGTTACCTGCCCAAGAGGCACTGTCTTATTGATTCATCTGCCTCTAAACAGATGTACCAGATATCTGTTTGAGAAGTACCTGCTTTTCAAGCACTGAAAATTGAACAGATATTTAGTATACCTGGGAAGCAGTCACCCATGGATGATGACTTTAGCTTCCAGCAGGTATGAACATGTGAATCTCTCTGAGGAACAACACATACAAAGAATCTGCACCTTATGGGGGTCTAAGTCAATTATTGGAGATATTTTTAAAAACTATGCCTTACAGACATACCAGGCACCTGCACATTCACATGCTTGATTTACCTGTTGTGTTTCCAAACACAAAATTACAGACATTAATTTTCATATCTAGAAAAACACATCATTCCTTTTATTTTGCTGGTCTTTCACCCTTTGGACTTCAAAGATTGTACGATGATGCTAGTGAAAGGATTTACCAACTTCGAAGCTGGAACAAAGATATATTTGTGTGTTCAGAAGAATCTGGATCCTAGTCAAGAGACAAGATTCTGAGAAAAAAATGAAAGCATTGAATTACAGTGTACAAACTGTATTATCTATAGCGAAATCTATTCTAAATCAAAGTTTGAATCTTACTTTGGAAATGGTGAGGGTAGATAGCAGAGATGTAAGAGTCTGCAACTGCCATAACATGGAGGATAAAGTCAGAGGATTAACTATTGAAAGTGGACATGGCAGAAAACCCAAAAGAAATGTCATTCTTTCACTAACAAAAGAGGTTGAGATTCTGAAGTTCAAGCTACTTTCTTTAAGAGGTTATGTATTTCATGGGGGTTAAAATTGGTTGCGTCTGCTATTTACTAAAGAGCAAATGAAGAGTCTGAGTGACTTGAGAATTCCTTTACTGAAGTTAGGAAGAAGTCTTTGATGATCTGCAGCTGAGGGATTCAGTGCTTTGCCGTTGCGCTTTTAATAGTCCTGATGAGAGAAAACAAATAATAGAGAAAGTCAAGCTAACTTCCGTTCTGCTTTTCTGATCTTCCACTAAGGTATAGTCAGCTCACGTTCTGCATAGGGCAGCAATCAGAAGAAGTGAGCCACAACCAGATGTGTTCCCTTCTTTTCTATGGCCCTGAGCACAGAAAGGACAACCTGATTCTAAACCATTTATGAACCACTAAAAACAACTGGCATTTTGATGCCTTTTATCCTTGGCTTTTATTTTCCCCTATGACAAAGGGCAAATAAAAGAGGAAGATTAAGTCACACAAATTTATATATGAGCTACATGTAACACCAGCAAATGAAATATCTGAACCTAAGGTTCTTTTGGTCAATGGTTACTTGCCATTTATTTTCTTGTTTGCACAACCAAACATCTGCAAGGTGATTTATGGAAGCCCTTTGTTAAGACTTAAAATCAGGAATTGTTGAAAAGTACAAATCCTGTATAGTAGAAGTTAAAACATTAGGTAGATTGAATGAAGTAGAAGCTTCCCATTTATAATCAGTTTTAATCACATTCAATACTCTAAATCAGATTAAAATTGGACATTAGTGGTTTAGAATTAAACCATGCTTCCCTCCATCCCACATTAACATGTTTCAAATGTCAGTGTTCTGATCACACAGCTGTGTGCTCTATAAGATGGGAGATGTTTCTCATGTAAAGAAGGTCATTCATTCAATATCAGTGATTGCAAGGGACAGGATTAGCAATTTTTGTTGTTGGAAGGTTAACAAGAGGATGTGGTAAAGTTTCTGTGTTTCAGAAAGTAAAAGGAATATGCCCAACCACCAAATGCTTCAGTATCTCCTTCAATGGCTGCTTCCTTGGGACAAGTCTACACAGTCTGGTACGAAGGGAGTAAAACATTTTGAGTAGGAGGATATGAAATAAGATTTGTTCCTCTAGAAACAGAAAAGATATTTGTGTCTACTCAGCAGGTTTAGCATTCCCTATTGCTGCAGTTATCATAGCCTTGATCTAGAAAGTAACGGTAAAGTGAAGAAAAGCATTCCAATGTCAGCACAGGGAAAAAATAAAAAATTGGATCTGCCCATATTTAACATGGCAATTTTTTTTTTCTTTTTATTTACCTCTGCCTTCATTAAATCAGCACTTCTGCAATGAAGCAGGTAGCACTTAAGATACGTTCTGGGTGTTGGCATGCAAATCTTCTTATTGTTTCTGCACAGCAGATGTTCCTGGATCTGACAGCAGCAGTCTAGTTGATTTCAACCGGGTGGTTTGAGACTAAGGTGAAAACCATTCTCTGTGATTTGCCCTGTAGTTCTAATTACAATACAGTAATGCACTGTAAAGATTTCCAAATCACAACTCAGTTCCATTAAAACAGAAAAAGAAGGGTAGTGGGTGTGTAGTCCTTAATGTTCATCTTCAAGCAAAATGCTGACATAAATAGGTATTTCAGTGCTCATGCAAGTAGGTGAGATGACAGTAAATCATATGCAGAAACAACCCACACAGCATAACTACTGAATGAATTATATTCAATAACGGATCTGTACTTCAGATCTTCTTTTTCAGCTGTTTTATCCGCTGTGGATTTTAAGATTTCTTTCTTCAAGTTTGATAAGAACTTGTGAATGAAAGATAAGGGATAAAAAACTATGGAAATTGGAAAAAAAAAAGTTTGTCTTATTTTTTAAAAAGGTCTTTATAACAGTAAATGCAAACTATTGTCATGATAAATAGAGGTTATGGTCACTATTACTTTACGTGGTCGTGTATCTGTCAGACTGAAGCGAACTGAGCTTGCCCTATTCCAAATGCAGGAGAAAGCTTAAACAGGGAGGATGTGAAAAGCAGATCTTAAGAAGCTATGAACTCAATCTGAAATTTCTGCTCAGTCATCTTGACTTAAATACTACAGGTAGAGGGGCAAAATTGTACAGCAGTAATCTAAGCCTTCCTAAACTCTCATTTTTTCCCATTTGCACAATGAGGTATTGTTTCCAATCAATTATAGATTAACATCAGAGGAATTCAACAAAGTACTTCAACTTCACTTTCCAAAGAGAAAAAGTCTTCAAAAATATAAATTTTCATGCATAAAATTTCAGTACTTAAGAGACTGTCTTCTGTCAGAAGTAAAATATAAATAGAAAATTTCTGTGTGCCAGTAAAACTTACCTGTCTCTGAACTTGTAATACAAAATTTCTTCCTCATTGTCTTTGAATATTTCCTTTTGAAACTTTTAAAACCAGTAAAGGTTTCTTCAGTGTTCTGAACGTAACGCTGTTATAACTTCCATGTTTACACATTTTGGATGTATCTCTATCATCACATTCGGATTGGTTAGAGGCTATTCTAAATTTTGCAATTTAGGTCCACCTTTACAAGAATGTCAATTTATGTTGCAATAAATACAGTAGAGCATGTAAGTTGCATCGCTTTTCCTATATTAAGATTTTAAAATCCTGCAGAAATAATTTAGAAGAAAAAGAAATCATTACTCCAACAAATTAAAAATTAAGTATTATTCATGGTACTCCAAAATATGTTATGAAATTTCAAACTGGTTTCAAAGTAGTACTTACCTAATTATGGCTATTGCACAGTTCTTCTGTTAACATCAATGACTTTGGGAGTTAGTGCTAAAAATCGTTGGTTTTACTAAATTGAAAATGAAATTAGTTGATAAATTGGTGTTTTTATTAAGATAATGTGAAAGGAAATGTAATTAATTAAAATAACATTTCTGTGCCTTTTTTAGAGTTATTATTTAATATTGGATGTCACAACTGCTACCAACCAAAATTGGAACTTATTATTTCCTGTAACACATGTGCTCATTTATGATGGACAACTTGCCTTTGCATTTAGAAAATTAAGACAACAGGGGCAAATCTCTCCTTCTTTCCACTTTGCTCAACAGAAAGGAAGAATGGAGTCCTTTTTGTTTTCACCAGGACTTGTGATCCAGTAAGCATACCTGAGAACAAGCATGTCATGCATGCCTCCACTGGACAGTGAGGTCCAGATATAAAGAGGACTTTGACACCATACCTCTTCTGTAAATCAGACCTTAAGCTTCTACAAGTCATTGAGTGCATCTGTCAAGTATCACAATCTGCTGCTAAAAGATACGAATATTTCCAAGGTTTGAAATACTTACCATAAAATCCATTTTAATTTTAGGTGGATATCATGAAAGTAGTTAATCATTTTCTTTTCCACTTTCACAAAACATTTTTCCTATTTATTATTCAAATAGTCTTGCAGAATTTTGCAGTAGGATTCTCTAGAACAAACAAGAATGACTAAATACTGTGTATAATTATTTTATTCGGGTAATTTTATTAAAGTAATCAAAACCTAAAGCAATCTAGAGTCTTCAATTCAAAGCTCTTACATTATAACAAGTACCATCTCTACACATTCTACCTTGCTATCTAGAACAATACATATTTTTGCAGGAATTATGCAGTTTTGCATTTAAATGTGAGAGTATCACCAAACTTCATACAGCACTTGTAGTTCTGATCAATGTCAAAACAACGAAAACACAACAGAATCAATGACTTGTCCTTCCTAAAGGGCTGTCGTGTTTGTGATGGTGTTCTCAGGTATATTTATTCTACCTTATCTGGAAGTATATGACAAAAATCAGGAAAAACTTTTGGCAGAAACAGTTTATTAGCATTAACTAAGTCAAAGCACTAACAAGCAAACATATCTGTGGATGCTTCACAGATTCTCACTGGCATTTTGAGTCCATGAAGTTTCAATGCTTTTCAGAAGTTTTTTTTGTGAACATTGGCTTGCAAAGTTAGAGGCAGTTTTTATTGATACACTTCAGGAACCGAAAGGGTATGCCTGTCTTCAAATGAGCATATTTATGGTCTTGTCAAACAGGGCTAATGGCCGTGATGAGTGATTGGTGGCCATTACTTTCAAACTCTGCATTTACAAGTGTACAAAGTGTTCAGGATATCTAATATGGTACACACCATCCCCTTGTGCTCAGACAGTTTAAAAAAATTAACAAGGGATAGCTGTTAAAGCCTTCATCGGCAGAACTGCCTACATATAAATTAAAATGTTTGAAGTATGATCTCATCTTCTGTGTCCCCGCTATATTTATTTTACCCCTTCACATAATTGAGCTAAGGCATCATCTGTCTCCTCTTTGCAAAAGATTCAGCCAAAGTTGAGGTTTCTAAAATTCAGGAGACATGAGGCTGATGACTCCTTACAGCAAGTCATTTTCCTCCTTCAACTTGATTGGGCACACAGATCTGGTATGGTTCTTCAGCTTTAGAAGTATGCCAGTAGTCAAAACAGATGTCAACCAAGAGAAACTTTACAGTGTGTATCCATATGGTTAAATTCTCTTATCTTCCAAAAAATGGTGGCAGGATCCAATCTACTCACTGGGAAGGATCCTACTGCTAATCCCAGCTATGCCTAGAAATTGTCTGGAGGACACCAGTTGCCACAGGCCCACATTGTGCTGAGGATCACATTAACACTTTAAGAGCAAACAATCATGGGACTATCCCTATGTCCTAGTAGTTTCACAATCTACTAGTGTAAGTCACAGCTGTATTAAAAAATAAATGTCCCAGCTTCCAAGTTAAAGAATCACAGGATGAATACATCTCTGAACTAAAATATCTCCAGTGAAAGGGACTGAAGGAAACCCACCCAGATACTCTACAAGGAATAAGAATGGAAGATGCCAATTTAAATCACTTCAGACTAAGGAAGGCACTGGACTGAATCATCCTATAACCTTGCTGAGTACTCTAACAATGAAAGTGAACCATTTACTATAGTTTTTACATAACCATTCATTGCCATGTATTTTCTTACATGATTCTGAACATAAATCAACAGATGCACAGATGAATGGGTAAATAAATAAATAGATAAATAGAGTAGAATATCTTGTCCAAACAGAACAGGTTTTTATTTTTTTATTTTTTTTTTTTCACCTGAGGAAAATATGAATGGAAAAACAATCTTAGTTTTAGTCAAGCCCATTTTTTTATAATTTTGTTAGTAAAACTTCTGAATCAAAAACATCCCTTATGTGCAATGTCCTATGTGTTCCACCATTTATATCATGGGAGGTCTGAAAAAAACCTAAACAGACCATAGTCTAGGAGTAAATTATTCATTCCTAGCTACTGTGACAAATAATATCAGAAGAAGATTACAGAGAAGTGTATCACTTTACAAAAGCACATGTACAAATCAAACCAATTTTTATTGCCTTCTCAACGATGCATGTTCCCATTTAAAAAATCTTCACTAATGATCATAATGTGCAGGATAGAAAAATTCCAATAAAATTGCAGGATACAAGATTACTTAAATGTTTACTCAAAATCTTTTTTAGGCATTAGTATGTAAATGTTAGAGAGCAAGAAGACCTTTAGACTCTCCTTTGGTATTTGTCTAGGATCAACAAATGTCTGGTAAAAAACCAGTGTTTTATGAACACACTGGTCCCAGACTTATTTGTTGCCCTAATGCTTTACAAGTGGTTTACTGGGCACACAATGAATAGGATTCATCTCTGTGACATTGTGGTATCAGGAACAAAGACAGAAAATACCATACTGGCCTCGATGGAGGGGCTGTGAGTTATTTAGAAAGCTTTCAAGCATAAGAAAAACTCTACAGCCCAGTTGCAGCAGGGTGTCCTGAGGTCTTCTTCCAATTGTTGGTATTTCCACTAGAAACAGTGACCCCGGATTGCTTTACAATGACAGGAGATGTCAGGCAGCCAGAAAAATGATAACAGATGCCTTTCATGTTCTCCTTTACTCAAAGTTTAGCATCATGATAGGTTTCCCTCACTGAAGCATTATGAATTAGTTCTGCTGGAGTAATTTTGTTGCTTTAATTTGTTCAGTGCCAGGGACTCAGGGCTCAGCTCAGTGCTTGATATCTCCTCAGGAAAGCCATGTGTGAAAAGAGATTTTTCTCCCTGTAGACATAAATGCTATGATTTCGGTGTGTAAGTATGTACATTCACTGCCCCTGCATGCCCTTACTGTGGGGTAGGACATTCAGCAACAGACAGTCTGGCTCCATCTTTTCTAGACCTGCCTCACCAATGGTCCAAGCTGGCATGGTGTTTATTCCTTTGTACAATTTTAATTAGAGAATGATTCTCCTGGTCCCCAGTACAGAGGAAACAGGGGTGCTGGTTGCATGGACTCACTTTTTCTCCTTTTATGCTCATTAATGTCATACACCAGATATCAGGAAGAAATAAATATGATGACCAACAGAAAATAAAAGAATGAAGATGTTTTAATTTGGTTGCCTTGCATCCAATGCAGCATTCATATAGATGTTACAGTATTTGTGGTAAAGTAAAAAATTATTCAATGTTACATAGAAGTTTTTCCCAGGCCTTTGATTCCTCCTGTAGTAGCTATGTGACCTGCTCAAAGTCATCCAGGACATGTCTGCTTTTCGTTAACATCTTGGAACTAATACTAAGTTAGTCCAAGATTCAGAAACAGTGTACATACATCAATGTTACATTGTGCCAAAATAGCTGGTCCTATCAAAAGGCAGAGATAATTAACTCAGGAGTGGTATCATGCTGGTGTAATCAGAACACCTTTGAGATCTGGGACTTCTATCTCTGCGGGGCTTGGCTGTGTGCAGATAGAAATACCTGTTCCTATGGTGGAAAGTCCAGGATCCTCAACATGTTTTTGAGATAGGACTGCAGTGATTTTGTGGCAAAACTGGGATGAAAAACTAAAATACTGTTTAGGAGTTTAGAAATTTTCCTGGTGAAATCTCCCATGAAGGCAACAAATACAATGTGAAGGCAAGAACAGTCTTATGACTGCAATGCCGTTCATGTAACTTAGGTCTGTGCTCCTGAATCCTGGCTTACCTTTCTACTGCAACCTGATTCATCTTTTTCTCTCCTCTCCTCTCCTCTTCTCTTCTCTCCTCTTCTCCCTGAAATTATTAGTGAATGTCCAGCTTTTTCTCAGCACACAGGTCTTTGTTTAGGAGTACCTGTTAAGGCTGATTATTGTTCTGAATACACTGCAATGGATCTGCGTGAATGGAAGCACTTTGCTCTACACAGCCCAAGGCTTGCTGTAACAGGGCTTTGAATTTATGCCAGTTTGGACAAATATTGTCACAAAAGACCAGCCTCAGTTATAAGAAATATTCACAGGACATGAGACCTACCACATTCTTAACAACATCTCAAAACACAGTTATTTTGGAGGCATTGTAGGCATGAATCTTTTCATGTTTTGTGTTTTTTCCTTTGCTACAGGTAGAAAGTCCTATAAGGTGGGTAGTGCAAGAATTGCTTCTGGAAAAACAGTCCTTACATAACTTATACATTGTATTTGCTTATGTAATACATTTTTTATTCTCATATTTCCTTTTTTTCTTTGTTTATTTGTGGGGGTTTTTTTGCTTCTTTATTCCAACTGTTAGTTATTTAACGTGCGGTAAAATAACTTCAGTTTGCTATTTGTTTCACTGGTACCCCATTATAAAATTCTACATAAGTTTTGGACTGTCTGCTCTTTAGAACAGGCAATGCTAGCAGCATAATACTGAGGAGAACGTACCCAGTGACATCAGAACTGAATCTGATTCTGGAGTCTGATTAAATGGTGGTCCTGGTGATTTGCCACTTCTGAATATGTGGTTATTTTGCTCCATTTTTGTTTTATCTCAAATAGTTAATGCCTCTTGTGGTTTGGCTATCAAGAGTTAATACAAGAAAGGGTGAAAATGAAAAGTAATAGGTCTTCACCAGAAGAAAGAACAAAGGACAATATACACAAAATACAAAATATAGCATATCTTTTCCCGTAGTTAAGAAGAATGGAATCTAAATCTTTATCATCATTAGTATGACCATGAATTTCAAATTAGTGATCTAGTTTTCTTTAATGGGCTATTTTCACCTTTGAAGATCTGTCTTCTCTGAAATTTTTAGTCAACGTATCAAGATATAGATCACTTTAGCCTTGTCCATGTATAAAGCTTATATCCATGAATAAAGTGTGCATTACTATGCTTTTTAAAGTGTTCGGTGTAGAATAAATTAATTTGTGGCTTTCAACAGTATTTGCAAACATGAACTTAGCAATTTCAGTTTTAAAACATTTTGGGTTTGATCATTTTAAGTGGAGATTCTTACAGATATTTCCTCTGATTTTAAACACTTCTGATCTAATCATTTATGCATCTTTGATTTTTTAAAAATGAGAGTGTATTCTAAAATATTTTATGAGCTTGAACAGTATTATTCCAATTTGATGAAAAATAGGGAAAACAGCCAATTGTGGAATGTGGTTCAAGGTGATGAAATCAAGTTAGCTTTTACACAGGAACCTCTGGTAAAATACATTTTCTAACATGTTGCTATACTTGTGATTTCGTTTTGTATCAGTTCTTTCACTGAAATTTAATTTATTTTGCCTTTAGAACCTGCAAAATGGTACTATGTTCCACAAAAATTAGATTAGTTTTATTGCTGCAAGCTTCATCAAAACTATGAACTACTACAGAAGCTAAGTATTTGCTTTTGATCAGTTAGTGCTCATTGGAGAGTATCCTCTTATGTGTTTCCACTGAAGCCAGAAAGCTGGGACAAAAACCTCTGGTGGATTTCAGGATGCAATAAAGAATATTAATAGCATATAGAAATAGCTGAAGCCTTCAGTGTATAGAGATTGGATGGGAAATCAGATGACCTGAACTCTATTATTTATTTATTATAGTGAACAAATCAGTATCTTGTTTCATTTCATAGCATTAGAGTAGTAATGCTTATCTGCCATAAAATATTTTTGCATTGTGGATGAGGAGTGTTGTATCAATGCTAGGTACAAATAAATATTTACTCCTTGTCTGCAATGATTCAGTTTGTTAATCTCTGAAACACTGTTTCCTATTATGCACAAGAAAGATAGAAATATATTATGGATCAGGCAGATAAGTTTTACTGGAGAAGGAAACATGGACTCCTCTGCTTATTTCAGTCATGGTTCTGGATGGGTCTTTCTCTGTTTAAGACATGCAGATGCCTTAGTTAATGACAAATTAAAACCACCTTATACTGGTTTTCTTCCTGCTAGAGTCCTGAAAGCTCCAGAAAAGGTGCTTTGAGCTTTAAACTGTACCTTGTAGGAGCAGTAAACTGAATTACACTGTCCGTCTGTAACTAACATATTACACTTCAGAATCTCTTTTGTATTTCCTCACAGAAAGTCTTGATATGAAATCTCATATGGTTCAAAACCTAAGTTAATGGTCTGTGAAGGGGAAAAGAAAAAAAGTACAGGGTCATCATGGGATGTATGCTTTCATTTTCTCATATAATGCTATGTTCAACAAAATTAAAGAAAGTTCACTATAGTCTAAGTCAAGTATATTTTTTCATCCATTATAAAGTTTCAAGCTAATAGTTCTTCTTGGATTTCCCTGTGAAGGATAATGACAGCAATTGTCTCCACCCATCCATTCTACACTTAGACCAGATGTTGCTGTCCCTTACAGAAACACCACAAGTGGCAGTTTGTTCATTCCTTAGTCATCACAGGTTGCAATCTGACACATTAAATTAAAATGCCATTGATTTCAGTTTATGTTAACACAGCAGGTTCTGTTGTGTGTGACTCAGAGCCCTAGGATCATGAAGTCCCTATAAGTCTCAGCTAGCAGAGATCCTATTTTATACAGCTTGGAACTCAATTTCAAAATGTTAAATTTGGCCATTTCTATGTCAGTTTTACTGAGAAGCTTAATTGGAAAAAGCATGAAGTCTTTCTCCCATGGAGAATACTTTCTTTACATTCGTTTAATATTCTCCCCTTCGCATGGAAGTAAACTTATCTGCACTGTGCACCCAGCAGTGCTTTCGAATGGCAGAAAGCGAAGGGCTGACATCAGGCACAAGAAGTCTATATTGTCAGAAATGCCATAGTTCATCAAAACTACAGTATTTCCCTGCCAACTCCCAGCCACATTCCTACTTGCTTTCTTATCATCATTTGTCCTCTTCAGATGTTCTCAAACAAGATACTGAGGTGTTAAAACTAACTGCATCCACACAAGCTATTTTAAAAAGGAATAGGAAATTCTGCTTACAAACAAGTTCTTGCTTGTGCTGGAGCCATAGAAAAGCCCTTTCCCTCTTCCCTCATGAATATACTCCTATACCAGCTGAAGAAATTGTGTTATTTTCATTCCACCTACTGCTTAGAAAGCTATAGTGTTGAAAGGAGCTTGCCTGGATATACACCAATGAGTTGGCTATATTCTTGAATTTCTGGAGTATACAAATAAAAAATTTATTAGAAGCATTTAATGAAGCTTCACTTACCTTATATCTGATTGATGACCTGAAAAGCCAGCTTTTTAACTTGATGTGTTAAGCTTCAATGCAGAAATACAGAAGAAAGGAGAACATATTACACAGTATTTTCTTTGTTAGTTACACCTTTAGAGACATAAGATTTGACCTTCTGTTGATACTAAAGTTGACTTGTTATTGAAAATGGTTCAGTAACATATGAAATGGGCAGCAGAGACTGGGCGTTTGAAATTAGGAAAAAACAACATTCTTTTGAGCTCTTCAGTATGACTTTCCCCTTAAATCCAACTTTACATACTCTTTAGTGTACTTATTAACTGTCTCCAGTAACAGGTTAGATTGCTATTGCAAAAAAAGTGTTTATTCATTTAAATAGCATATTCAATTTCACATATTTATAAGAGCTATAGGACTGCTATACACCAGTATAGCTGTATATGCATAATAATCCAATAAAAATATACAGTTTATCATTCGGCTAAGATAACCATTGCTTAAGGATAATATTCATTGGCTATCTTAAACACTTGTCTTGCAACAATTCCATTGTTTCTATATTGGTCCCCTGAAGGCCACTTGGTTATAAAACTAAGACCTCATGCAGTACACAGACATTTTACAACAAGTATTCAGTACAACAAAAAATGACAGAAAATTCACATTTTGATTGTGAATGCAGTTTTCATAAAACTTACCTGAGATATGCCTTGTGAATAAAAATGACAAAAACACCTGAAACAAAAATATTGTCCTAAAGGTCTGAAAGCAAATAAAATTTGTTTATTGATTCCCTGTTCAAGATAGCTCTATCACTAGTGCTGTTCAACTGAGGCGGTTGTATTAGCATTTTAAAGCTATGTAACTCTGAACACAACTCCTGAGAAACCTAGAAGACTTCTGCACTTGGAATACAAAGATGAGATCTTTTTCTGCTGCAGACCACTTAGAAATGCAAAATTCATTACTACAAACTTTACAGCAGTCAATAGTAAATAGGTAGCTAATATAAAATGTCAGTGCAGAATTCCAAGATACAGTTCCTGCCTGCTGTCTACTTTTGGAACTACTGATGCTCTGTTCCTCTCTTCTCTCTTATTAAAAGTCCTTTTAGTAGCTGCAGAAGGAAATGACACTCTCACATCCTTGGGATCTACAGCTGCCTCATTTCAAATTCTCCAGCAAAGAAATTCTTAACCATTCTCTTCCAGCTGCTTTTATTCTTCTTTGTTATGCTAATGCTCTATGAAAATATGTCATGGAGGATCAAAGAATTCTGTGCATACAATTTATACTAAAAATAATTTTGATTTAAACTTGAAGTTTAAAGTAACTTTCCATTTTCAGTAATGTACAAAATTAAGAGTGAGAACAGCTATGTGACATATGGAAGTATGAGTAAACCCAATAAAAGACAATACCAAAGAGGACTAGTGAGGTGCTTGTTTCAACCATGACAAAACCCTTTATCTAAAAATAGGCAAAATCCTTTATTTGAATGTAACAAGATTCTTAAACTATTTCCTTAAACCAGTACAGGATCTTTTATCAGAGTATAAATTCAGAGATTTACCTATTCTAGGTGAGAGCATGGATGGGGAGGGATGACAGATGACAGGAAATACATCTGTTATCCTGGAGAAAAGCATGGTAGTGGAAGCTAACAGGATAAATGAAAAGAAGTCCTAAAGATTGCTAAATGTTGTTCTCTGTTACTTACATGATGTATTCCAGAGGTATATCATGTCAGGCAATGTAGTGACTCCAATTCAAAAAACAGTAAGAGATAAAGTTCTCTACTTCTTGATCCATAGAAGCCATAATTTTCCTTCCCATGTTTTAAAACATTATATGGAAGGATCTAGCCGCACTAGAAATAAAGAAATCACTATAGATATTGTGATTATAGATTATTGCCACTGAATAATATAGGGAAGATTTTGATCATTAAAAGCTGAGTCTTATATGTCACTATCATACGGAACATATTAATCAGATTCTTCCTTTTTTTTTTTTTTTCTTGAAAACTCGTGGTGAACTTCAAAAGCTTTCAAATACAAAGAGAAAAGATGATGAAGAAGGTGATTTGGTGAGATGTAATCTGAATCCTGACAATGATCAGAATATTTGTCTTCTGAATGTTGAAGGAGGTGGAAGGGCGATGGAGGTGGACAATAACTGCTAACATATATTGAAATGACATAATTGTGGCAATAAAACATCTTGGCTGTTGAACAAGTCAGTGGTGAGGGTCAGCTTCAGTATTTCTGCTGTGAGGGAATGTGCAATATTGACAAAAGGAGTTTGCAGTGAAGCTCATCTAATCTTTGCAAAAGCTCTGAAGCTGCCACCATTCAAGCACCATGGCTACTTGAACATTGTCATAAAACCCAGATTTCACTGTCTGAAAGCCATTAAAAGGAGATCCCTCTGGTACTCAGTCACTGTAACTGTCACATGAAGGCTCGATCCTTCCATAAATAGCACGTTAAACCCACAATGTTAAGTCATAAGTTAAATTTGATACCACAAAGATGCAATAAAAAATGCCAGCTCTGAAATCTTGTCTGTGAAACAGATATTCCATATGGTTTAAGAAAATGGAGTCAGCAACAAAATTGTAATAAACATCTGATGGTTACATTATCTTTACATAATAAGCATACAACTATCAAAATCACCTGAAGCCAGGGGACCACCTAGCTTCAGATTTAGAAAGAATTTTGACATGAAAATAATGTTACACTGAGTAAGCTAATAAAAAAATAATATATGTACAATTTAATCAGAGCGATACCCTGGGGAGTAACAGTCTATTATCTGCATCTCTCTAAATACCAGAAGACTAGTTTAAACTAAACTGTAGTTCAAACCAGTGATAACACTTCATGAGAACAAAATCAATCAAAAAACTGCTATACATATTTACTGAAAGTATCATCCATATCCACATAAACTTCTGTGTCTGCAAAATCTTGGAGATATGTATTAAAAAAACCCACAGGTCTTATGAGTAGCATTAATAAAGAAATTTGGACTACAGTGTTCTTAACTATTCTCCAACTGTGATCATAGCACAGAATGAAATGTGGAGTTTTCTTTAGTGATCTTTTCCAAATATTCTAAGACCGTAACACATCTAGCCACAGTACACTGTAGACACCCTGCAAGATTTAACCTTAGATGGGAGGGACTCAATATCTGAAGTGATTATTTAAGATCTTCAATATTTACTAGAGGAAGGGAAAGTATCCAGAAAAAATTATCAGAAAGAGTCAATTTTGTCCCATATTTCATATCCCTAGGAAATTTTTTATTATGTCTAAAAAGTGGCTGCAAGAGAAACTGAACATGATTTAAAGGATCAAATGAAGTACACTCCTTACTTTGTGTCATTTGTGGGGAGAAGTGGAGGGACAGGAGAAAGAAGGTGAAAGTCATTACAGACATAAAGAATTTAGCAAAATCTAGTAAGACTTACTTTGTTATTAACATAGTTAAGTGATTGTTAGGGGAATAAAGAAATACACATCCCATGTTTTACGCAAATATGATCTGAAATTGAGATGTGAATCTGCCCATGTTTTAAGATTTCAAACCTAAATTAGAGGGTTACATGCCTGAAGTAGCACATACACATCCCAAAGCTTTTTGTGTACTAGAAATGAAAGGATGTTCTCATTTCTGTATCTCCCATGTTGTTAGGAATCAAAATCAAACTTTACTTTGTTTACGGAAAAAAGGGTCACTATGTGTATTGAATAATAGAACTTGCAATACAACCGAAGAGCTGCCAACTATGACCAGTAATCAGTGGTCATAGTAAGTAACATCTCTTTCTTCCTAGATGTGCAGACCAAATAGAGCTAAAAAGTTTTGTCTAGCGTCCATCTTTGGAGGACTTGTCCAAATCAGATCTATAAATCATTTAAGTTCCTCCTCCCACTAGTTCTATTCAGCTAAATGATCTGTTAGATGTGACATGAAATCAGCATTTGGGGAGAACCTGTGGCTGGTGAAGATTTGCTAGACTTTGAATGTTCTCTGGCTAAGTTTCAGTTTGATTCAGACAGTGACAGAAAAAAATGAACTCACTGTCTGGCATCCACTATTGCAGATTATGAAATTCATATATTTTATGTCTATTCTGTAAGATTAGTTATTTCACAGAGTTTAATTACTCTGATTCTTCTATGCATTTTAACTTTGCTACTACCAGATGCTATCTGTCTCTAGATCATCTAGAAAAACTGTGAATTCTAAATGTATAGGGAATTTGATAATCATTATTTTCACAGTTGTGACTTGAATGAATTAAAGCAGATTGGCTGCTATTTTTACAGTAATTTTTACATGTCTTTCGTCTTGTTAATCTGTGTCTATGTAACTGCTGGCACTAGTTTTGGTTAGCAAGTAACTTTTTTTTTTTTTTCTTTCCCCTTTCCAATCTTTCTACTTGATCCAGAGCAATAATTTAGCATCTCCATGACTCTTAGAGTGTAGAAAGAGGATTGATTACACTTTGGATTTATAATTCAATTTGTATCCCTGTAGTTGGATTTTTCTCACATTTCACCAGATTACTATTCAAGCAAGAGTTCGTCTTGAAATAAAACAGTGAGTTCCAGGACATGTCACATGAGTTCTGCTGGATCCTGTAACAGCAGCTCAAGGGATTGCAGAAGGCATTATCCTGCCCCACACTTCTACCCAAAGCTATTACATGGTGATATCAACTGAACGGAATGACATTTGTCCTTCAGGCACTCATTTCTAATCACTCCACTGGTGATTTTTGATCATTTATGGAACTGGAGGACATTTTCTTGTGCTGACTGTAGAGGGAGAAGGACACAGCAGGATGAAGGGGTCAGCCTCTTCTAGAAGAATAGAGTAAGCATATGAGAATAGCTACAACCTATCTTCTGTCAAGGCACTTATTTACCAGATATTCAGTAATGTCCAGTAGTCTTCTCCTTTCTTCACCATTATTTTAGCTTATTGAGAACTTCTGGTGAATTTCTATGCTCTCTGTTTGAGGTCTTCTCTTCTGCCTTCCATTACCACCTTTTCCACTTCTGCCCTTTAATTCTTCAGGTCTGAGACCCATGGACCTAGAAACAGTAAAAATATTTTACGTTTATATGATGCATGGTATTATATGATTTTTTAATATCTCCAGCACAAGAATGGGGTAGAAAGCACATATTGCTGAATAAATCTTTATGTTTAGAGTTCTATTGTTCATTGCTATGGTGTAGCAAAATATTGAGATAATCTGGTTAGTCTGTTGAACACAGAATTTCTGTTCATCCACTCTGAGATAGGAAAGTCATTGCCATACGACTCATTCATAACTTTACATTTTCTAGCTCAAGGGCACCAACCAGGAACTGCAGCTGAAACTAAGAAATAAAATGTGTAAATTAGCCGTCTTTAAGAAGGAGAGTCAACTTTTCTGGTATTCTCTTCATTAAACCAAAGGGACTGCATTACACCTAACAATAACCCATTCTTTAAAGAATTAATTGCCCATATGTTGGGTTGCACAGAACCAACACAGCTCTCTGCAACAGCAGATCTGCTGACAGATCTTTTACCCATTTAAAACATAACAAATGGAAAAAAAAATTAATCTTAATCTCAGCAACACTGCTTATATGTTCACAGTAACCCTCCCAACATTGCGTGACACATTTCAAAAAAGGATCAGACATTTATAAATTAGACTATCATGCACAGTTCCACTGACTAGGATAACAATTACAGGGACAAGTAATGCCCATGCTTTGTAGCATTAGTTGAGCAACAGACAGAATCAAAAAGCAATTTCCTTCCATGGTTAAATTTTGTGTGCATGCCAAGGCCTTTGTGCTTTCCTCTGAAGTGTGCAAGCACTGCCTCAGGCAGGATGCTGGACTAGATGGACCATTGGTTCTGTTCTGTTATGACAATTTTATTGTTCTTAGTTCCTGTGCCAATGAAATATCTAAAGACATCATCTAAATTGCATTTGATATATATACTGTGTCACACTTCAAACCAGTGAAGCAACATAGACAATGTGATTCATGCGGAGAATGTACTTGAGTTACTTTAGACATGAGGAAAACAATAACAGAGCTAAGTCTACGTCCTAGTGCACACAGCAGGATTTGCCAATCTGTGATGTGTTTTGTCCATATGGAAGTGAAAAAGTATTCAAGTGCTATCAATAAAAATGACACAATATGTCTGTTTCTGAGCAGCACACATCACCAAGCTACAGTTCCTGGGCGCAAGTGTAAACACAGAAGCTGATACTCCCAGTAGAAAAGATATTCACAGACTTCTTTGTTGCTATTCACTGGCTAAAAAAATGCTCAGGCTTCTCAGGAGCAAAATTTCCTTTCTATTTCATTAAACGTTCTGTTCTCAAATGGCTTTGTAAAGATGCCAAAGAAAAAAAGAACTAAAGAAAATAATCTTAGGAAATTCTTACTCATTGTTATAACAAAAATTTTTCCCATTATCATTATAAATTGTGAAACATATATATTTTTTAATTTTTGGAATATATAGAACCTACTAGAATGTTTTACCTTAAAAAATACTTTAAAAATACTTTAAAAGAGAGTATGTGCTTAAAGAGGCAAAGTAGAGCATAGAACAGGCCTGACAAGTTTTTGTAGCTACTGATGTATAAAACATTGATAGAATTATCCTTTGACATGTGTGTACAGAAATTGAGATCTGGTTGTAATACTGGACCCTTTGAAGCCTACAATTCACTAATCTATTTGTTTAATTGGGATAGCATCAAAATTACAGAGAAAGCCTTCCTTACCAGGATTCCTATCTCAAAAGATAGAGGGTGTTTGTCTGTCTTTCATAATGATCTTGTGGTTAAAGTTAAAGAGGGATGACTACTTTTATAAGGGATATAATTGGTTTTAATTTTATTTACAAGTGTGTCTTTCCTTCAGACCTTTCAAAAGCTCTTATTGACATAGGCCGGTTTTCATTCAGGTGGTTACCAAAACCAACAGCTACATGACAAATTTCTTGTGGCTTGAACAGGGAGGATTTTTGTAAATCTGTTTAGAGAATAGGAGAGGTAAATTTTGTCATAAGAAAGAAGTCCATTAAAATATTCCTAAAAAGAAAATCATTTGAAAGCAGATATCAAGGAAGCCAGTTTCCCATAGAAGATCAAGTCTGTGGTAACAATTTCTTTATTTCCATTCAAACCATCACATCTGCTTGAAAGAGTATAGTTCAATTGAAAATTCATGCTAACCATCTCCCCTTAAGACTTCAGACATCAAGTGTTGCTGTTATGAAAAAATTCATCTTTTATTCTGAGATCAAAAGTAACAGATGCCATATCATATCACTTACTGGTCCAATCAGAGTATAATCAGCAAATTATGACTAGAGGATATTTCATGAAAACTTCAGGAAGAACAGATGGCCACCAAACCTTTGACTGAAGTATTTAGTGTAAATGATTTGTCAAACCAGAGATAGAGACATTTATTTTAGATCATCCTCTGGAAAGTATCTCAGAGCTAAAATAACTGTGGCTAGTTGGTGAAAATTTCTGGCTTGTATTATACAAAGGAAAATACATTTAATTTATCCTTTAAACCAGCAAACTTGTGAAATCTTCGAAATCCCGCCATCTTCAGTCTTCTAGAAGATCCTGCTAGTTACCAATATACTCTCAGTAATAACTGAGGTGTCTTAGTGAATGATAGATCATAAAAAAATTATTAAGATCTAGGAAAAAAATTACTTAAAAAATTGTTATTAATATCAAATGTAAATTATTTTTCTTCAGCTCATTATGGTTCTCTTAGATATACCATAACACCCTTTTCTCCTTCCTTATGTTGTTTGTAGAACTACAGACCTGCAATATGAAAAGCGCTTTGAGTTTTGAGCATTATTCGTCACCAATGTCAGTAGCCTAAGTTATATAGGGCATTATTAAGGTAGCAATTTATCTATAACAAAAAAGTTCAACCATTCTTCCCCAGGAGGAATGAGAACAGAGAAGTAGCAGCTAGAAATAGTTAGAAGAAATAAGCTGTGGGTGACATGATCAGAGAATCCTGATAACATTCCTTAGCTTGCCAAATGAATTTTAACTAGTTGGACTGGTTTGGGCCATCCAGCCTCCTCCTGGCCTAGAAGTTGGCAGTCACCTATGCTCAATATGGCAAAGTGCAAAATTACAGATTTCCAAGGCGGTGAGTAATTCACAGAAAGAAAAACATAGCTTTCAGGAAATATGGGAAACATGACTTGCCCCAGACATACCTAAAGGGTTTTTTTTAATATTTTTTTATTCAGAGAACTTGTGTTCAGTTAGTAGGTGAATGCCTTTGTTAACCCTTTCTTACAGTCCAGTTCTTAATTTTTCAGGAATTTGAGTGCAGTTACCTTTGTGACTGTAGTCTCAACTACACGAAAACCACCCTTTCCAATTGAAACTGATCTAATATTCAGTTGAAAGTTCCTGAGATTTACAGGAGGTTCTGTTAATTAGGAAAGGTGAAAAAAATCCTTCAGGTTTAGAATGGCTGTGCTTAATTTTTCTATGTGCTTTTTACTAGGGTGCAACCTACCAGTCCAAAACTGTCCCACATGTAACCTAAAGCAGTATCTTCATACCTGGAACTGTGGAAATAGATTCCTAACAAACCATTTATTTCTGCCAAATTAGTCTGAATTCTAAAGAGAATGTATGACTTCAGATTTACTATAGTGTTTCCTGATTCTCTTTGTTTTGTATGAAATTTAAATCAACTGCTCAGCAGTTCCCAGAGGAATACAGTATAACCATTTGCTCTTTCTTTACTGGTCCCCTGCTCACTTACATGGCAATTTTCACCTGTTTCATTTGCAAATAGAATTTGTTTATTAAAATTTATTCCTAAAAAAAAATTTTCTACCTGCTACGGCTATGTGTACTCGTGCCCTAAACAATGCAGCATCAGAATATGACATCATGAACATCAAAATCATAAATTTTGTCTTCACAAAAATGCTACAAAGCAAGCAAAAAACTACTGCCGTCTGACAGACAGAAAACGGGAAAAAATGCAAATGCACTGCCTGCAGATACATAGCAGTTGGGTTCTGCACTGAATCCAAGTTTTACTCTCAACAGCACATTGTTCCTATCTATCTGAATCATCTGAGACATCTCAGACTTTGAGCAGTGAGTGAACAGTAATCAGGTGTTTCTAGTAGATGCCCGCCTTCTATTCTCAGCAAATAGGTTTCACTGGTGCTTAAAAATTCTAAAAGTGGGATGACCCTAAAATGACATGTTAATTACTAATTTCAAGTTCAAATTCAGGATGACAGTTGTTCACTACGCATCTCTGGAGACAAAAATAGCTCACTACAATACTGTGGTTGTTCATCTTCGGTCAAGACCTCTCCAGGCTCTTTGCCTACTCCTGTCTTCTGAGGTTTGGTAGAGCAGCTTCAGAGCTAGCGAGAAAAGATTCTTGTCAGCAAGAGTCCAAAACAAACACAGATTTGTGAGAAAAACCTCATTATAACAGTCTCTTCTCTTTAATAACCTGAAAAAAAAAAAAAAAAACAAAACCAAAAAAAACCCACAAACAAACAAAAAACCAAACCACCACTTGTCAAGGAGCAAAATATCTACATCCTTCCCCATTTCATGTTGGTGACAGGTGTTTGATAACTTCAGCCATTGGAGATAGAAAGAAGCTGTGTCAAGGTGTCTTATCTTGGGGGGCTATTAGTCTCTGATTTGAGATATGCTGCAAGGAAAAAATAAAACCAGAAGAAAATAGTAAGCACTGACATTAGAACCATTTATCACCTACTGCTGTGTGAGGAATGAAAGGATCCTCTTTGAAGATAGTCCATTATCTGCTTCTAGCTGGCTTCTTACTGTCATATTTTCTTGCAGAAATAATAAATTTAGGGAGATCACGTTTCAAGAATAAGTACTGTTATATATCTAAGTATATACATTGTTCTTTTATTTAGAGTCACTTTTTCCCATTTTCTAGAAGAAAATAGGAGTTTTACATTTGTTATTTGTGGTTTCCTTATATCCATTATTTTTTCCTCTCAGGTACAGAAATTGGTAGTAGAGATGGAAGGCTGGAATAACACAGAAGAAAATGCATGCAATATATTTATTTCTTATGAGACAAATTCCAGGGGAAACAATATCAATTTCTGTTCTGTAATGGTATGAAAGGATTTTCAATAGGAAATATATATATACACACATATCAAAGACGTGTATTTCTTATATACATGTGTGTGTATATGCATATATATCTACATACATGGATATACATATATGCATACATATCTATATTTGTATACATATATATACACATCGATATGTGTACACATTTATACATATATACATACATGTATATTCACGTATGTACATGTATACATATATGCATGTATATGTATACACACATATATACATACATGCATCTATGTATATGTGTATTTATATCCATATATGCATGTATATGCATATACATGTGTATATATACATGTATATGTATATATGTGTATTTATGTGTGTATAAGCAGACAGATCCCTATATGCTTATACACATAGTGTATATATGTACTTATACACACATAAATATACACACACACACATTTATACACAAAGTGACATAATTTCAGTTTTTTACCTAGCAGCTCTCTTCATACATATTGATCACTGCACTCACCTTGATCCCTGCTGATGCCAGTAATTCCATGATATGTAGCCTTGCAACACTATGGTGAAATGTTACTGATGTAGGTCCACCTCCTTTAAAACTGTTTTGGCAACTTTTTATTAATTTAATCCCATTTTAATATTAAAATCATTATATATTTATTAGTATTTTATAATCATATGTTATATCCTAACTACTTATTAGTACTTTTCCCAAAAGAATTTTACAGATGCTATGATTTAGGCAGAGTAGCAATAACAAGATTGTCGATGTGGTGTGTCCTTTATATCCGGGAGTATTTCTCCACCTGCATTTGTACGTCACTTCTCACAGTTCCTATGGACTTTCCAGATGCCGTCAACTACTGCTTAGATATTAAAATTGATGATTCACTAAATAAGAATAAGTTACAGAGACTTCTGCATTTTTGAATAAACAACAGCCAAAACAGAGAGTAATTTACACACACATAACTTATTTTGTTTAGGCAACAAAATAAAGATCAAGTGAGGATTTACCAAATATGATGCCCTACAGAAGGATTAGTCTATCTTTCTTTTAAGGCAGGGTATGAAATCTATGTGTTAATCTACTTGAAAAGAAGGATTTGCTTTAGCTAGACATCTTTTTTTAAGATATGAAATAGAATTTATATTTATGTTTATAATTATTATTCCTAATGGTATCTTGAGCAACAACCTTTTCTCCTAGGACAGAAAATTTAAAAGAGCAAAGAGGGTTGGGGCAGAAGTCCTACTGAATTTTCCATTACAATTCACTGAGTTTAAGTGCTAAACTACAGCACTCTTCTAGCCTCCTTTTAAATTCTCTCCCATACCTATTTTTTCTAGCTTGTAGATAATTTTTTCTGTGTTCCTGCAGTTCATGCATGACAATGTCATGTACTGACTACCTGTCTTTCTCTCACATACAAATATCATTTTACCATTAGAAAACTCTAGAGTCATAATTCACCCGAGTGTATGACTGCAATGGTGGTCTTGGCAGTGGAGGTTGTCTTTTATGAGGTCTCAGGTGTTATAACTTCCATGTTAATAAGATTCTCAGTAAAAGACCTGGCTTCTGTCTAAAGCAGAGCTTTTGTGTTTTGTTGAAATTGTTTTTAAAGCTCAGAATGAGGTAGTTCTGGGATGTTTGTGCTTAGGACCTTGCATGGATAACATCTAATCCTGCCCACCTGTGTCCAGATAAGAACAGTCAACCCCTCCCCTCCTGTCTCAACACAACCTTAAAAATGCATTGATGCATTTAGAAATTTAAATTCATTTTCTTCATTTCCATGTGGATTTCAAGGCAATGCAGAGAATGAAGTTGTTTTACTGAAAATTAGTATACTTTCTAAAGTAATTTTCTAAATTTGAAAGTGGCACATTGGGGAAACATAACGAAGGTGCTCTATAAGAGTTTTGAGAAGGAGCCTCTATGACTATGCTGAGAACTTTGTGGATGAACTGGGGAGCAAGAGGAAAAAGATCACAGATCTGAGAAGAGGGTCTGAGGCTCATCTCAGGAGGTCTCTGAGCAGTCGTTGCTCTGTGGCTGTCCACAGCGGTCCCAGGGAGGTGCTGGGTCATTGTGCCACACTGAGATATCACAGCTGTCGATTTCTAAGTTTCTTTATAGGTATAATTTGTTGTTGTCAGTACAGATCACTCGTAATTTATCACTACAGAAAGATTAGGATTTGCTTTCTTTTATAAAAGTACAACATCCTTTATTTTCCTTTATTACAAATAGTATTGAATTGTATCACCCACTCCCATCCATTAGAAGTCTGTGGTATTTATAGCACAAAGCAACACTCTTTGAAAAAAGTAATATTTTTTTGCTAGCTGATTTTTCTTTTATTAAAAAAAAAATTCTGATGTAGATTATTTCATTGCTCTGAGTGAGTGCCTTTAGGAGTAGTTATGAAAGTCCAGATTTCCTCATCTTTACTAAACAACAACTGTATTTAAACACTATTAGCTCCTGATAGTGTGACAGAAATTCTATAAAATTGGAAAAAAACTGTCAAGAAGTTTCCTTTGTGGTATATATTGTCTCTGTAGCCCATTTAAATGAGTAGTAAATTAAGAATAAGGATTTCTCCAGTAAAACCGGGGTTAGCTACTGCATGCTTTGCATCCAATTATTATTTTCCTGTACCGTAAAGAAAACTAAGTGTTTCTGCCCCAAACAGTCAGTATTTCAGTTTTCTCAGCTTTAACGCTTGATGCAATAAATAGGTTGTGTGGTATTTTACAGGTTAGTGGAAGTAGTCTAATCTGTTAGTAACATTTAAGACAGAATCTTTATTTTACAAGGTGTGTTTAATGTGAAGGTTTGCCTGTTGAGAGTTTCTCAGTTGATGTTACTGTGAATCATGACATTTGCTTGGTTTTGAATGTGAAAGCACTTAAATGACACATCTCATTTTCTTTTCTGTCATTACCTCATTTTAAATTACAATAGTAGATTAATTACCCCTTTAATGACAAGTGCTTGCCTAGACAAAGCTAAGATCAGGGTTAGCAGTATGCCAGGTAATTTAGGTAGTCAGCAAACCATGAATTTCACACTGACAATACTATAGGCATTAACCGCAGATATTTTCATTTTTTCCCTTTTATTTCATGCAGTCAAATAAACCATTATCTGAGTTACTTTAGGACAGCAGATCCCCCAAAAGATGGGTTTTGCTAGCTTTATTTTCTGTGCTCAAGCACATGTTTTGCTTTGACTTTCTTTCCCCACCCCCCCACCCCTCCAGCCCTAGGACCATCCCAGTCCCTATTTTGCTTTTTTTTTTTCATCAATATAATTCAATTCAGCATGATGTAGGGTGTTGTAAATATCACAGGGATCTGTATGACTGGAGTGCCTTTGGCAAGAAGGTGCTTTAGATCTAAGGCCAGGAAAGAGGATAATGAAGTTGAAGCACCAATGCTTGAGTTGCTCCGTGACAATACACGGGGCAGTAACATATGCTAACATGTTCAGTGTTGTATCACCGCAACAATTTTGCCCTTGCCAGTTCAAAATTATTTTCATTACAGTCAGCGGAGTACAACAGAACTCAGTGCTGGGTGGATAATTCAAGAGACAAAATAGAAAGATGCCAGTGCTTGGTTTTGGGGTCAGATGGTTGATTGAGTAATGAATAGAAATTTCTTTGTATGTTTCCAACAAATAATCATCATGGAATCAGGTGTGAAGCAAACAAGCTCTTACCTTCAGCAAAAACATGGCTAGATACAACTGCAGAGTAACATCCTCAGAAAGTCTTTTTCCCTCATATACCTGCACTTTGTTCATCATTAGCTGTGCAATTGGGTCTGCTACGTGCCTACTTTATGAAAAACAATTGTGATCATCTTCAATGTGTGTCACTGCAAATGGCAATGCTGCCATTGTTTTCAGTAGAAACAGGAGGTATTTCATTACATGCCTGTCCTAACTCCCAGGCACAGCAGCTGGTATCCATCTCTTATTTTGTGATTCTTGTTTACGTTCAAAATGTGGAGCAGACAGCTCCTTCTTGAGGGACTCCCTTCCCTCTCTCAGAATAAGGGAAAGAAGAGTCAGGAGGACTAAGTCACCCTTCAGCTCTTGGGGAAGGTGATGTTTGATCTTCCCAGCCAAAACACATGTCATAACTAAACTTGGAGGCATTTCAGCTACATGTGTTCCTTGATTAGAGCTGTGTAGGACACAAGATGTATATCCAGAGCATGTGTAGCTTTGAGAAGCAGCAGTGGTACATTTCGTAGAGGGGAAGATGCTCTAAAGTGATCAACTTCAATTGGAAATAGTAGCTAGAGGATGTTAAACAGTGGGAATAAGTTATCTGGTTATTAGAATATATTTCTAATGTTAAATTTTAAATTAAATTGTTCATTATCTTGATCTTCTAAAAAGAAAGCTGGAAAGACTGGTGAAGAGACCAAAATACAGGATTTGGACATATGCAAAGACTTTATTGTGATGTTTATCTTCAATGCTACTTACCATTCTTCCATCTCTGAAGGGACAACAAGTCTCATACTTGCAAGAAAGCTGATGGCTGACAACATGCTTTTTGCTTTTATGTATGTTTTTGCATTTTTGTTCTTTTAACAATATCTTGCCTGTAAAAGAAAACCTATTTAGAAGAAAAGGTAGAAGGAAAGTACGCTCTGCATTTGCACACCAAAGAAATAATAATAAAAAAAGTGCTTGCAGAGCTAATTTTAGGTCTTCTGTATAAGCCTTAAGTGTATCTTACTAACACAGTAAATGATATTGGGGATTGGGAATGCAATAGTCACCTTCAGAATTCAATCCTACTCATTTCTTTCATGTCTTTATTACATCCAGGTATCACTGGCAGCAACTGCCATAGAAAATGAATGACATGATACATAAGCTTTTTTGTGCCTTCTTAATTGCTATAACCACTTGGATGTCTGTAGAGATATGAGAGTTTCTTGTGCTTTAAACTTCCAAAATAAAAATTCAGATAAGAAACACAGAAAGTAATAAACCAGATTCATAGATTCATCACTGGGGCAACTCTACCGACTTTGGGGAATGATATCAAGAGTAATTTTGGCCCATCCTATTAAAATAGTAGCCCAGGTGTTCCTGGTGTGTAGTTCAGGAACCTTTTCTTAAAGTTCAAAGAACTAATAACTTCAAGAGCTTTAATATAAATGCCAGTACAATTGCCATTTAATCCTTTTTAATGTATTTCAGTTTCATTAATTTGAAAGCCCTGATGCTATCAGGTGCCTATCTATTACTGGTCCCCAAAGTAGTTTCTTTTGCCAGCTGAGGATGCAGTGTCACTATCTAACACCTCCTCATTCACCAACTCTATTGTTCTGCTTCAGCTTAAGCTTTTCCACTTAATATCAGCATGATATAATTGTGCCATAGGTGACAAATACGTTATTCCTTCTTGTTATACTGAACTTCCTGTCTTAATTACCAAACTCATTTTTCCTTCACATCCCACTTGCTCATTACTCATTTTCAATTATGATACAGATTTCCCTTAGACTTTAATTACTTCTTGTGCTTAAAAGGATAAATTAATTTTCTTATTAACCCTTTGACATCTCATTAAGGTCACTGAATAGGACAATTCTGTTTTCTCGTGGCATGCCATCCAGATTATGTCAGTTCACAAAAATACTAGGAGGCTTAGAAGGAATTTGCCACAACCATTATTAGCTCTTGCTGATGTGGCATCAGCATCTGTGTCATATGATATTTTTTGGCTCCATAGAGCTACCATTTAAACTGGGCCTGTGTCTATCCTTGTGTGACACGGAGGAAATATTGACTTCTAATATTAGTGCTGTTGGTTTTGCTTGGTTCATAATGCTCACATTCACTTTGCCTTTTGAAAATGTTCATAGGGAGTGGTGAGAGCACAAAGGATCCCATTTACATAGCTTGGACCAGCCTCTTATAGGATGGGTACCAGAAAGAATGAGAATTCAAGGTTTCCCTCCCACCTGCATACAACACTAGCTTGTTTATGGACAGTAGAAATAATATGCTTTTAAAGGCTTTAAAGGGAAATCACATTCCAATTCCTCCCTAGCTTTTGGTACACAAAGCTCTACACTGTGTTAGGCCTTTTTATCACTATAAATTTAATACTGCAATTTATAACCCACTAAATTTTTCTCATCAAAGCAGGCGCTAAAGTTGCTCAATGCTTTGGATGAGAGGAATTGTGACTTCTGCAACATTCCCAGCGCTGTCCTCTCCTTATTCCTTTGGCCCTTTCATTTTCCTCATGGTTTATAGCTTTGTCCATAGGCTACGAGCTCCCTGTGGGTTATGTGCTCCAGCCTCTGTCTTCTGCTTTCTTGCTTTCCTGAGACCTCTGGATCAAGGTGGTACATCATACTTGTCAATTCACCAAAGGTGTCTGTGAGTCTCTGACACTTACAGAAGTGTCAAAGTATCTGAGAAAAAATGTTAATCCCTGATGCAAAAGAGAATCACGAAATGAAAACCTTACAACAATTAAAATCTAGTTACTTTGTTAAGACGTCATAAAACTAGAAACAGTAAATATTTTGTGTGTCTGACTGGTTTTGGTGCCCGAGGCCAACTGTATGTTTTTCTGCTTATCAAATCTCTACTCACTGGAGACTCTCACATCTATTTTGTAAGAATGAGCTGTCCCACATACAAGTCACATATTGGGTCTGCTGAATGCTATTAAGCATCATAAAGATAAACACTGATTAAAATGAGCAGATTTGGGGCTAGAATGGGATGAAATATGCATGGAGAAATTGTTTCATAGATTAGAAGTTTATTTTGTAAGCGTCCTACAAAAACATCTGGCCTCAATTGGGAAAAAAAAATATTGACTTTTTTTTGTCAAATAAACAGCTGTCATTTCAGAAGAAAACTTCATTTTTCTAGTAGTATTTCTTTCTCTGCTTATACCCAAAAGATACATTCAGAACACTAGGAATCACCACGTCTCTTTTGTATTCTCAGAAACAATCTTCACTTTGGATCCTCTGATCGCTATAACCTGACCATTTTACACCCTGAAGAAAACTTTTTTTTTTTTCTTTTTATCAAAGGGTGAAAATAGGTTTTAAAAGAAATATAAGCCCCCTGCCCCAAGAAAGAATTATAGGATGGAAGGTTTAGAAGCCCTATCTCAATTTCATTTCAGTCAAACAAAAAAAATTCAAATTCCTCTTGAATTTAAATAAATTAACCTAGCCCTTTACTGTAGAGCATTGAGACTTGCCTTCTCTTGTTAACAAAGATATCAATGGAAATCCTGGGCAGGTCTTGAAATAATTATGATATTTGAAATAGGCCAATGCAGAAACATGTCTACAGAGCTCAGCTCTCTGAAAAAAATATTGAGGTGATTTAGTGACGCCAAGAACTTACAAGAACGCTCAGGAAATCTGTTTCATAGAATCATAGAATCATTTGGGCTGGAAGGGACCTTTAGAGGTCATCTAGTCCAACTCCCCTGCTGTGAGTAGGGACATATCCAACTAGAAAAGGTTGCTCAGAGCCCCATCCAGCCTGACCTTGAATGCCTCCAGGGATGGGGCTTCCACCACCTCTCTGGGCAACATGTTCCAGTGCTTCACCACCCTCATTGTAAAGAATTTTTTCCTTATGTCTAGTCTAAATCTACCCTCTTTTAGTTTAAAACTATTACCCCTTGTCCTGTTTGATTTTGGATGGTAGGTATAAGGAGGCTGATATAAGGGTACCAGACACATAGTCAGTTACTGTCTATTAAACTCTGAAACATAGAAAGTGAGAAGTGTTTCTAAATAACACAATACCTACATGGAAAAAATCTAACTGAGAAATTTCTATAACAAAATCCAGGTTTCAGTCACTGATTTTGTCTTTAGAACAAACATTGAGAGAAAAACTGATAAAGACATAGCTATAGACAAAAGAATGGGATAAAATGGAATAGAGCTTTACCAAAGATAGGTTATGCCATACTACTCTGTTATCTTAATTTCATTAATGACTTAAATAAAAGTGATCTAAAGTAAGCAAACTTCAAAGAAATGATGTTGTGTGTCCCCCTCCAAAAAAACCCCAAACAAAACCAAACCTACCAAAACACTGAGTGGATCTATGCCAGAGGAAAAATTGTTAGTTAAGCAGTTTTGTTCATCAGAATACTGGTATCATGAGTAAAATCTGGGAAAGATGTTGACAAAAGACTGTGTTAAATAGTGGAAGTATCACTAGGAGAGGAAAGTTTGAATTAATATTTTCAGTAATGAACTGGTAAAAGGAGAAAAAAGGATTGAAGGATATTACTGATGTTTACAGATGATGTGGGCACTGTCAGGGAAAAGGAGAATCAGAATATCATACAGAAGGAGATGAGTTGGAGGACTGGAGTTAAAGGAATAAAATTACCTATGGTAGAAAAGAGTGCACTTGAAGATCAGTGAAAAGAAATAAGATGACTATGCCAAAATTACTGTTGCTGTTACACTGCCCTCATCTATATTTTTATCAAATGATACAAAACTGTAAGCTCTTTATATCCCAGACTGGCTTTTTTTCTTGCATATTTGAGGCTTGAACCACAGTCTGCAGTTTGTAAAAGCTAGTTGTACTACTTAATAATTAAAAATAATAATATAATCATTTTTAGAACTAAATATATGAGACTGATTACTGTGGCTTGAATTTTGCATACGTTTTACAATCGTTTTCACAGAACTAGCAAAATAATGCATTTAAAACAACACTTTTTTTTCCTACTGCTTCAAAATCTTTATCTAGTCTAGAGATCCAAAAATCTAATAAAGCTTCTGTGTATTCCAAGTATAGCTAATAGATAATCCATAGAATCTCTATAAAAAACACATTCCTTTGGCATATTAAATACAGTCTAAAGGTATGTATGGTGATATTGCCATATACATTTTCCAAAAACACATTTCCCAAACCCTGCACCCCTAGGTTCTTGCAAATGACATTCTGTAATAAACTGTAGGTACTTTTTGATTAGCATAGGGATGAACATTCTTCTGTTTATCATTTTTCTTGCACCAATGTGACATCTCTGCTGATTACTCACATTATGGTTAATTTGCAACTGATAATCAGTCCTAGTTTCTTAATAAACTTCTCATTAAGTGACTGGAGCTGTCATTTTACCTCCATGTTACTCTTCCTAAGCGTAATCTGTGACCATTATGCAAAAGAAAGGAGTGCTGGACGTCACACATGTCATTTGCAATCATGTACAAAAGCTTCAAAAGGAACTTGTTAAATAAATGCCTTTCATAATTCATTACTGTAAAATAGAAAGGTACAACTAATCACCATATTGCAACTGTGTTGCCACATTTGGTTTTTTTGAAGAAGAGGCATGCTCAGCCCACACATTTTTTAAAAGATCATTGCAAAGTAGTTTCAGGGAACTCCCTGAACTTCTTTTGCTTTGCTTATACCGCAGAAAAAAACAGCAGATTATTAGTACAGAGGCTCAAGCTGAGTCACCTGGAAGATGCTTGAAGGTTCATTCTAAAAGTGCTGCGTTCAGGAATAAGTGATATGATTAAGTTTTGATGCATAACAACTTATCTTGCATTAACTCAGCCGAAGTAAATTTCCAAATGAACATTCTGAGCTCACAGTAAAAATGAAGTCATTCAACATAGTCTGCAGACAAGTAAATTGTAACTATTTGTGTTAGTTCATGTTATAAGGGAAAAAAATATGCTTATGGATAACGGCCACACTTTAGGGAATGTGCAGTAATGGTTAGGTTATACTAGCCTGACAATATTGCTTGTACCACCAATTTAAAAAACAGTCTTTGGAATATCATTTTCCTGAATACAATCCTTTAGTTCAGTCTTCTGAGTGACTATGTGACTATATAGATTTTGTAACTCCGTCTCAAGTTCTACCGGTCATGTGCTTTGACAGTTTTTCATGAAGAAGAAAAAATTAAACCATGAGAGTTGGAGTTAGATTTGAAGTTAAGATATAGTCCTTTGCAGGATTTTTCTTTTCTTTTTTTTTTTTTTTTTTTCCAACTGAGTGGATTTCAGCTTGATAGGGACAGCATAAGTAATAGTCATTGCAGGGTAGGGCTTTGAAAGATAATTAAAAATTAATTCAGGAAGACAAGCTAGCCATAAATAGCTAGAAAACCTACCTCTTCTTGAAGGTAACCCTGACTGTGTGTTTTCTATGTATACATTCTGTACACTCATAAACCCTCAGCAATAGCATGCCATTGTTATTTTCTCCCAGGGACATATTTGCTACAGAGTTATTTCTGAAATATGCATTCATGCTGTTTACTCATTGTCTTGCTTCCAATCATGATTTTAAAATTGGTTTAGAAAAAAAATCCCTGCTAAAAATTCAGAAGAGTTGTTTATTCCATGTGGTCATATGGTGGTGTAGCAGCAGGTTGCAGTCCCTGTACCTCAGCTATGACTGGACAAACGGTATCTTTCAGACCTACTTATCCCTGGGCTCATGTGATTCTTCCTTTCTCAAATCAAATCTAGAAACTAATTTGCAGTGTGCTCACATAAATTAAATGCTGCATCTCTTTATCTAACCTAAATTTGTTCTCCTTTTAATGTTTCACTACTGCTTTCTCAGAGATAGATTCTTTGCTTCTGAAAAGTTTCTCTCTCCTTTTACTACCTCTATAACTTCCTGAAGAAGGTAAAACTTGCAAACAAGAAGAAAGAAAGAAAAAAGAAAGGAAGAAAAAAAGGAAGGAAGGAAGGAAGGAAGGAGGGAAGGAAGGAAGGAAGGAAGGCAGGCAGGCAGGCAGGAAGGAAGGAAGAAAGAAAAAGAAAGAAAGAAAGGAAGGAAGAAAGAAAGGAAAGAAGGAAGAAAGGAAGAAAGGAAGGAAGAAAGGAAGGAAGGAAGAAAGAAAGGAATGAGTGAAGGAAGGAAGGAAGGAAGAAAGAAAGAGGAAGGAAGGAAGAAAGAAAGAAAGGAAGAAAGGAAGAAAGACAGACAGACAAGACAGTAAAGTAGTCAGTATTCATAGTAAACTAATTGGAAGTTTTCCATCTTGGGATTTCTGCTGACTTT
>NW_009599814.1:0-8971 GCF_000690535.1 Cariama cristata | reverse complement strand
CAGCAGGAAATACAGTTTTGTACATTAGGACATAATGTATCAGTCTTTCAGGAACTATAGAATGTTCAACACAGAAGTGCATTTCAACATCTCTTTTAATTTGCCTCAGGTATTGTCCAGTGATAGGACACCAATGTTCATTTTTAGTACGGTATCTTAGGAACAGAACAGCTTTCTTTTAGGACTGTTCTCAGTAGTTATTCTTCCTGTTTTATGATTATGTTGCTGTGTGCTGGCCATTACAAGTCTGCTTTATTCTACATTGTTTAATTTAGTTTTCTGTGGTTTTATCATTTCCTTTAGCATTGTATCACCACATGCATACACAAGATGAAACTTGACTAAGAAGTGATTGCAAAATATTACCATACACTATTTCTCTTTACTCTGTAAATTAAAATGTTTAACTTGGGAACAGGATCTTGTCTAGTTCCATATGTTCTTTGATTGTGGCTATAAAATAAGGTAATAATTTCCAGAAACCAATTGTTTTTCATTAAGAAACAATTGCAAAGATTCGATTGTCTATGAGTGTGTTGCAAAGATATTTTGACTGGATTAAATTTTTAGTTACACACCATCATCAAGTTCCTGTCACATTTCAGTGTTATTGATTTGAAACAGAAGTGGAATTTTGATACCATTTATTCTGTGCTACATATTGTGTAATTATTCAGATGCTTCATTTTCATTTGTGCTTTCCTATTTGTTTTAAATGTTATTACTTGCTTCAATGCTTTTTCATTTTAGTGAATACACTGATAAATATTTCTATCAATTGCAGATGTGATTTTTGCATAAGTAACTGAAATCCTACTACCATGGTTTAATACAATGTTAGACACCAGAGGAACTTGTAGAAGCAATTAGAAGGTCTATGCATGTATTTGATTATTGAGTTATTAAAAAATGCTCTCAAGGGATTACTTGAGCTAAAAAAAGAACATTAAAGCTGTTAGCTTCACTGGCAGAGTTTTAGATGTCCTCACTGTGGACAACGTGCTGTCACAGTCACTCCCGTTTGCATATAAGATTCAGTGAGGATGAGTCCCAAGCTGCTGTTTCCTTTTCATTCTCCCAGGGAAGGGATGAGCATATCTGTGTGCAGGACGACTGTGCCATGGGACTGGCAAGGCAGCTCCCCCAGCCGCAGAGGAAGGGCTATGCCTCAGGCTGCCCAGTGGAGATGAAATATAAACCAGCCCCAATCTAGGATCATCTTTTGGATATCTTCATGCACTTTGTGTTTGTTTCCTCAAAAAGTGGATTTTAAATAGGCAATACAACCTTGCTTCATGAGCAGCTGTTCTAAAATCAATAGGAGTACTTGAATGTGAATCTGGCAAACTCAGTCTTCCAACTAGAACTACATCTTCCTTTCTGAATTCAGTCACAGAGGAGTTGTCTGAATAAATGTGGGTGAACCTTCTCATTATTATCCCCGGTTTGTTTTTTTTTTTTCCCTCTATTTTTCAAATGAACACAAAACCGCAATGAAAACTTTTGAATTCCTACCCTGTTCCCTACTTCTGTTTCTCTTTTTGGGCACTTAAACAGGCAGTGGAAAAAGCCATGGGGAAAAAATATAACCTTACAATTGATAAACTAAATGTTACTCAAAAATTATTTTGTATGAGTGAAAAATTATTCTGTCTCCAAAGCTGGAAAACACTTACTTTAATTTTCCTTTATGATGTTCACTTAGGAACAGAAAATTATTTCAGAATAGCTCTAGGTGAAGCTACTTGCAGAAGGAACACAAGGGCCACTTTGTGTCCCATCACACACAAAATTTATGTATATCAGAAAACCACTCAGTGACTGTTGCAGTCAGTGGAGAGGTGAATGCACCTTTTAATGGCCAGAAAAGCAGGAATAGGAAGGATCTCCTCGTTACTCAGTTCCCCACACCTTAACATTGTTCCATCTAAGAGGAATACGTGACAAACGATGACCCCAGCACCTACTGCTGGGTATCGCCCAGGTACTGACTGAGCCGTTTCTGACTGAATCATCATACAGCAGTTATTAGTTACTACACTTCTCAACAATGACATAGCAGAGTGTTTGTGTTAAGTTTAATATGTATGATCCTCAGAAATTCTTCAGAAGCAGTAGCCTAATGCATGAGCTTCCCTTATGGATTGGACCTTTTTAATATCATACTTTAGCATATATCTCACATCTATTAATTTTTTATTAGTTGTATAACACATATTAATCCAGAAACAAAGTATTACAGCTTAAATGCTTATTGTCCGTGCAGAGAGATTATTTCTAACTCGATGGTTGGCATTAGAGTATAACCACTAACACCCTTTGCTTTTGTCTTCCCAAAAGGAAGTGTTCACAGCTGGCAAGGAAGAACTGTTTTCTGAACATTGCTTGGTAATATTTTTCATTTCCTTTGCATATTTTAATGCAATCAGCACAGCTTACTCTGTGTAGCAATCAAATTACAAAGTCAACATAATCCAATGAGATGCTGAAGACCCAAATAATCAAATTCAGATTAATATTAATTGCTGTAGTTTCTGCACCTGGATTTAAAAACAAAACCAAGAAAACCACCACATAGAACTTCCTCTCTTTAATTGTAACATTTTAAGTAAAAAAAAACAAACACCCGAACAACAAAACCAAACAAAAAAACCCCCACAGCCTCCCTCCCCACAAGAAAGAAATCAAAAAATTCAGCTGTATTTTTGCCTTCTGTTAGGAATAGGACTTGTCAATATACAGATTTAGATATGTATTCGTCAGACATCTCAGTGAAATTTTATTTACAATTTTTCTTTTCCATCGCAACTTTTATTAACTAATTATTCACCTCTAAGATGGAAATATTATCTTTGTTTCACACAGCCACGGATTTCTACAGAACATTTACAGTTCTAGTTCTGGAACTAAATTAGGATTAACATGTCTGTTACTGAAGTGGGTCCCACTGTCAAGAGGGTTCTTATTTTCACTTGTTCATGCAACCAACAATGAATCAAAAAAATCCCAGCAAACAAAAGATAAATTACCATTTCCAGTCCTCCTCTCCAGAAGTGCCTTTACCCCTCCGTTAGAAAGCAGCTGCACATATAATTAATTCAGCATTTGTCATAACTGGGAGGGGTGGGATCTCCAGTACAGAGAATAATGAGTGCTTGGGGATGGGGACAGAAACCTTGTGATGCAGATTTTTGGCTACAAATGGAGAAAATTACTACTCTGTTAGCAACTCATGCATTTTGGTTTTCTGTCCTCATTCTTGTACCCTCTTTGGTTACATCACATGCCAGATGATGTGTGTGTGCCATTACACACAACAAGAGTAAAGATTTTCTGTGGGAATTTCACAGGAGTAAGGTATGAATGGGTAGCTGGAGAAATGGCACATTTCTGAAAGCGGTAATGAAAAGACAGAAATATTATTATTTGCTTGCACTACAATCATTGGGCTGGTTCCTGTAGGTTTTGCAGCCGAAGTAGAAACTGGTCTCTTTCTCCCACTCTGACTTGCCTGCCCTTCACTTGAAGCACAAAAATAAACACCTAATTTTTTTGTACATTGTAGCAAAACAGTTTACTACTCAAGACAGATGGAATTTTTATATCAAGTCAAAGTTTAAAAGTGGTCCATGCTGATGAAGACTGTAGTTTTCACTGTTAAATATGTTTCTTACAGAGGAAGGAGACAGCAAATGTAATTAAAGCATAATTGGGTAGAACATGCTGCTTAGTCAGACAGAAACATGAGATGTAGGAACAGGATTTTGCTTCTTTAGCAATGGCTTCCATTAGTCATTTAGGGATCCCTTTGAACTAAAAGAAATGGCTACACATACAATTATATCCTGTCTTATTTAATTACCATTGGAATTCAGGCAAGATGGTAACAAGTAATTAGGAAGTTATCAATTACTGCATTAGCACACTCGTGACCAGTGAGATCTCAGAGATAACTCTGAATTTGTGGAGTTTAGGTTTGAGTAGTTAGTTAGTCACAAAGAAGTATTAAAAATTGACTGAAATATGTATGGCTAGCACCAGTGAGCTTCATAATAATAACCTGTAAAGTGTTAAACTGCAAAATTAATTTGAAGACTGAATTTCAACATCAGCCAGAACTGTCAATGGTCAAGTGGTAAAACATGTATTTGCTCCCTTGTCATTACAGGTTAACCTTCTCAATTACATACAGAATGCATGAAGCAAGAGAAGTGCAAATAAGAGAGAAACAAGAGTTTGTACCTGTGTAATCTTGAAACAAACAGAACCTAAATGTGCAGGCATATTCAAACTTGCTTTCAGTGGGCAGTACTTTCAGTGCCAGCCAGTACAACGCTTCCTAGGACACAGAGGTCCTTCCTCTTTGTGCTTGAGGACTTTCCAAACCACGTTTCTAATTTCCGTGATAGTGTTGCAAGTAAGCACAGGGTATGGGGTTTCACCATCCTTCGTGTTGAGGTTGTTCAGCTCTATAATAAGTTTGATCTGGACAGAAAAAGGAAGTGGCAAGACTAGGAGTGCTGGGTTCTGACCTATGCAAAAAAATCCATAAATGCATTTTACATGCATTAGTATTGTAAGAAAGGCTTTATGTAATGATAGAAAAGCCTTGGAAATAGCATAAAAAATTAAAGTTCTTAACCACAAGGTGTGAGCCAAATGTTAAGTTATTAATGGGCGTGCATGAAAAACATCTCTAAACAGCTATGTAACCTGAAGGTATAAACCACTGCCTACAAAGTTTATCGGCTTTGGCATTAAGTTGCAGCTCAATCTAGACACTCAGCATCATGGCTATGGGCTTAAGCACCCAAGATCTCCCATAGATCTCAGACTTCTGTGGATCACTGCATTGTTAGATGCCTCACAATTCCAGAATTTACAGAAAAAGACAGTAGGCCAGTAGCACCATTACTCACCGCAGACTGTCATGTTTGCAGGACTGTGGACAGTCATGAAGTTAGATAGATAGCAGTCTTTAAAGCCTTATGCAAAATTATATTAACAGAATTTTAGTCTTATTATTTAGGATTATTATTTTTATCAGAAATTATTTTTACACCTTAAAAAAAGGAGCTCCTCCTTCTTATATTGATAACAAAAACAAAATTTTGATTTTTTTGGACTAGTATAAAGAAAAATAAATTCTAGTACTCAAGGGAGGTTTGAATGCAAACTTTTATGTCCCCAGATCTAGTAATTTAATCATTTTAAATTTATTCATGTAAGCAATTTTATTGGCTTTGTATGTGCATATGTGTTTGAATAAACTTGTCATAGTTTAACAATTTAAAAATATAATACTAGTTTCATTCTCTTTAAAAGGTGTATTTTTGGATCTGTGACAATATTGACATTCTTTAGAAGACAAAATGCAGTATGTTTATTACATTCAGGAAAAGTCAAATATTGTCTTCTGTTGTAAACAGAAATGGACAATTAGGCTGCAGGTGTTATTCCTTCAAGTGCTCTGTGTAGCCTTGTGACCCAGCAAATACATGCTGCCATTGCTAGCAACATGCCATAGCCATTGTGGTAAACTGAAAACACAAGTTCCAGGACTTGTCAGGTATTGTTTGGATCCACGGTGGCCTGCCTTAAGCTTCGTTTTAGTTAGTTTAGCTGCAATTGTCTAACAGCCAGTTGACTATTACTTATTTTGGTTCAGCTTTTGTTTAGTTTTGTACAACTTTCTGTGGTGTAACACTCATTGTTTTACACGTACCTGTAGCTGATAGAAAGTAAAACCAAGTGCTTGTTCTGTACAGTACGAACTACCTGTAGTCCTAGAAAAAACCACTGGTTCCCAAAGGACTGTAGCCCTGGGAGTTTGGTAAAACCAGCGCTAGCAATAACAGCAGTTATCCAACAAACGTGAAACACGCCTTATACTGTGAATTCAGATGTAACCTTGCAGACCACTGACAAAAGAGCAAGGCAAAGAGGTTGCCTTGCACTTTGCTGATCTGACCGTTACTTTGCTGGTTCAGACTTTTCCCTTATCACTGTGGACTTCTCTAGTGATCAGGACTGCTGTCTGGATCTGGTCAAGGTTGCCGGATGTGCTCCTGTTTCCTAGGCACCACGTGATGTCATCCCTGGCTGGTGAGGACACTACTCTGCTATCACCTCCACCCCAGCTCACCTTCCCTTATGGAGCAACCCGGTCTTGCTGCTCCCTGACTAAAAGAACATCAAACACCCGCTCTTGCTGCCTGTGGGTGTGTAAATCAATTTGTACAAATGTAATTGTGCCTGTATAAGCACTTGGCACTTTCTCCTGGGCCTACAAAACTCAAAGGAACCACATGTAAGAGCAGAATGCTTTACACTGTGACATCCTCCTTGTTTAGACTGCTGATCAAATTAATTTTTAAATAATCTTTCTGACTGGTCTGAAGTATAAGGACAATAATTCCTCTCACCTATATAATACTTTTCATTTTTCAAGCTATTTTACTAAATATAACAACTTAAACTATTCCTCCAGGTACCCTTGTAAAGTAACTATGAATAATCCATTATACTTCTATTGTGCCTGATATCTAATGTTCTTGAAGTATTTTATGTATTTAATGGATAAAGCCTCATACAGTTTCTGTGTATCAAGCCTCACAGGGCCAAGTGAGTTTTAGAGTACTAACAATTTTAGAAAAAACAGGAATGTCTCCCTTGCATGGCAAAGGGAAATAAAGGGGATCTTCATGAACCTCTTTTGAGATATCGAACTCTACAACATTTATAACTTGAATCTTGTCTCTTTTTTTTGCAGGAAGACAAGCTGAAGCACAGAAAGATGAAACAAATAGCCAACATCTGAAAACAAACAGGCTTCCCATTGACCCTTACTGCCCACCTGTAAGGCACATGTGTGTCCCATAGTGGAAAGGGCAGAGACACTGTTCCTGTCCCCATCAGTCCTTCCCTGTGAGCTCTCAGAGGATTGTGAAAGTCAAGAGTCCCCATGCCGCAGGATATTGTCATGCAACTCCCCTGATATTCTCCCTCTCCCTGGCTGAGATTTTGCCACCAATGTGATATTGGACAAGTTTCTCTAGCTTCTGTAATTTTTCCCCATATTATAAATAATGTAATGGATGTAGACTTCTGGCACATATTGCAACACCTTTGATTAATACCAGTTTAAGAAATGCTTAAATGAAATATGCTATATTACATACACTTCCTGATTCGAAATGGCAAAATATAACTGTGGTAAACAATTTGTAAGGAATATTGTATTACTTAGAAGCAAGTACAGAACATGCAGGAAATCTCTGAAGCTGAAGACACAGCTGGCAACGTGAAACCTGGGAAGTTGCCAGAAATCCACCCTTCTCCTGTAAAATAATAAAACATTTGTGTCGGTGTGAGACATTATAATAGACCAAACCCCAAACTACTGACTTTTCGGAGAGATGCTGTGCAGTGTGCTGATGTACCAGAGGCCCTGCTGATAACGTGGCAAGCCCACAGATTGTTTTGCTTGTGTAACCCAATTCTAAACTCTGAAAACAAAAGAAGACTATAAAACCTTTTTCCATGCAATTAAATTCTTTAGGGCAGTTTAACCAAACCATTTGAAACTTCCCAGGCTTGACGCATCACTGAGATGGTGCAACACGCCTCATTACACCGTGACACTGTGTCAGCAGCACAGATTGCAAACAGCCCTCTCCTTCGCTTCCCAAGCGCAGCACTGCAACTCAGTGACACTGTTTCCTTACCAGGAACTGAGGAAGAAAAGGAAAGTCACCAGGTGCACTGGCACTGGAAGGGGTGGTTTCTCTCGTCTCCTACAATACATAGCAGAAAAGGATTCATTTTTTAAGCGAATGTCCCCAAGTTGCATGTTCATTTCAACAGCCCTGGGTTCAGAAACATGTCAGACACCTGCTGGTTCAACCTTCACATAGGTCACAAAACTAGGATACGAGCAGTGGAAGATAGTAGGAGAGAGATGAGGCCCATACTTCACTTATGTCCAGTTACATCCACCTACCTAAGGCCAGACCACCTCTTGGGTCCATTTTGCTGACTCTCCATATAAACTGCAAGTGAAAAAGGACACAAGCAACCTCTAGATCTCAAACTTTGGCTCTTAGCTTTGGTTTTTGTAATATTTTTGCATAAGTCTACCTACCTGGGAGCCTGTTGAGCAGTAGTCATTTCAGAGGGGCAGGTAAGCAGCTGGAGGTTTATTTTTAATTGCTCCATCCCATTTTGAGAATGGACTGGCAGCAGAGGGGATGCCAAGGGTGACACCGGGTTAGCAAATGTAACGCCCATCTACAAAAAAGGTCGGAAAGACGATCTGGGGAACTACAGACCTATCAGCTTCACCTCCGTTCCAGGCAAGGTTATAGAACAGATCATCTTGAGTGACATGACACAGCACACGCCGGAAAATCAGAGGATCAGGGCCAGTCTACATAGATTTATGAAAGGAAGATCATGCTTAACCAATCTGGTCTCCTTCTACAACAAGGTGACTCGCTTAGTAGATGAGTGAAAGGCTATGGAGGTTGTCTATCTAGACTTCAGTAAAGCATTTGACACCGTCTCCCACAGCATCCTTCTAAATAAACTGGCTGCTTGTGGCTTAGATGGATTCTTCAATGGGTAAAAAACTAGCTGGATGGCTGGGCCCAGAGTTCTGGTCAACGGAGCTAAATCCAGTTGGTGGTCGATCACTAGTGGTGTTCCCAGGGCTCAGTTTTGGGGCCAGTGCTGTTTAACATCTTGATCTGGATACATCTTGATCTTTAACATACATGATCTGGATGTGGGGATTGAGGGTACCCTCAGTAAATTTGCAGATGACACCAAGCTGGGTGGGAGTGTTGATCTGCTGGAGGGTAGGAAGGCTCTGCAGTGGGACCTGGACAGGTTGGATAGATGGGCTGAGACAACAGTATGAGATTGAACAAGAACAAGTGCACGGTCCTACACTTTGGCCACAAAACCCCCA